>NW_015386664.1:368528-371196 GCF_001527695.2 Protobothrops mucrosquamatus | reverse complement strand
TGGCTCACACTTCTGTTTAAGCAAGAAAGGAAAACATATTGGGAAGTCTAGAAGAAATCTGCTTTTTATTAGAATAAGTTGGCAATAAAGTTGATATAAGTTAGGGTTAGGTCAGGGTTGTTGATAGGAATGAAATAGCTGGGTATAATACCACATCTTTAAATATATTTACAATATATTTATTTTACTGGTCCTTTGTTGTCCAAGGGGCTAGCAGTACCTATTCGGTGCAATCCCAATAATATGATCTTAATGATAACTTAGTCATAATAATGGCAGTGGTATATGACCTATAATAGGTATAGCTACAATAAATAATAATGTCATCAGCCAGCTGATATGTGATGCATGGATCTGTAGGTACCATAACAGAAAATGGCCAAACTCCTAACTGAGAGCTTATTGTGCTTTCTTGACTTGTACCAAATTATGACATGATAGCAGTGTTCCAATATCTCAGGGGCTGCCACAAAGAAGAGGGGGTCAAGCTATTCTCCAAAGCGCCTGAAGGCAGGACAAGAAGCAACGGATGGAAACTAATCAAGGAGAGAAGCAACCTAGCACTAAGGAGAAACTTCCTGACAGTTAGAACAATTAACCAGTGCCTCCAGAAGCGGTGAATACTCCAACCCTGGAGGTTTTTAAGAAGAGATTGGACAGCCATTTGTCTGAAATGGAATAGGGTTTCCTGCCTGAGCAGGGGGTTGGACTAGATGACCTCCAAGGCACCTTCCAACTATTAATAATAATAATAATAATAATAATAATAATAATAATAATAATAATAATAATAATAATAATAATAATAATAATAATAATAATAATAATAATCTGCTGAGATTGAAATATGGCCAAATTTAAGAAGGTTAGAGGGGCAGAGGCTCAGCCTTTCAGTGGTGATGCCAGTCTTTTGAAACATGCCATCCCAGTGGGCATCCACTCCCTTACTGCCTCCCTTTGTATAAAACAGTAGTAGTATTTCCAAAACAAACAAGCAAAAAAGAAAAGAAAGAACCCCATTGAAAGCGGAGGAGGGGAGAATTAACCTGAGTTGCCCCTAATACCTATTATCTCATATCTACTAGCATACAGCAGTACAGGTGAACCTCACATCTTCTCTCCCAGAATTCCTCGGGGTCTACATACCCTAACTTCACTTCTTGTCTTAATGTTGCAGCTTGGTAAGTAATGCAGTCTCCACATATCTTCTATGGCAGGGGTCTGCAACCTTGACAACTTTAAGACTTGTGGACTTCAGCTCCCAGAATTCCTCAGCCAGCATAGCTGGCTGAGGAATTCTGGGAGCTGAAGTCCACAAGTCTTAAAAGTTGTCAAGGTTGCAGACCCCTCTTCTATGGAGCACTTTACTTGGCAACCACCTCCTAACCCTAGTGAGAGAGACAGCTCCAACCTAGGCTGCTTTTCTGACACACTTAAAGAGAAAATATGAAAAAAAAATTGAAATAAATTCTAGGATGCCTTCTCCTTGTCTTGTACTGAGGAATATGACTAGTAGAGCCAATTCTTCCTTCCCCAATTCCATTAGGAGATAAACCAATTTAACAGTAGGTAGACAAGAAAAGGGAAACGTAATATATATATATAACAAACCTTTTAACTTTATGTAATCTCATTAAAATATTCAATTATGGAAAGGTAACAATACTGAGTTTTTCAAATCACAAACATCTTTTTTTTAAAAAAAATTCCAATTGGAAAATGTTAAGGAAAATATAAATCTGGGAAGATCACAAGATGATACCTGGTCTCTCCAAATTAGCACCAGAATAGTTTAATGGTTCATATTACTATTACATTATATTAATTTTATTTATTCTGCTTTAAATTTGCACATCAGCTAGAGTCCCTTGGGATTCAAGTGGTTGATAAGTCTTACAAATGCATAAGTAAATACAATAAAGTAATTAATCTTTTTCTTGGCAATTTTTTTTGTGCTACATTTGGCTTCTTCGGTCTATTCCCTTTGATGTAAAAATAGCATAAGATATTTGTGTTATCATTTAGTGCATAGTTCTGGCTGATTTCCCAGACTGAGGCAGAGTGCTACATTGAAAATACTGAAGCTGGCTGATTTTCTCAACTTGAAGTTATATGAAGCAACCCTGATAAAAACCAAAGAGAAATTGTGCAAACAAGTTTGGGATTTTAATTTCTCACTGTCAGAGAAATCCAAAAGAAATAATATCCACATGTCTTTTGTTTGTTTATGTATAAATTTTGATGGGGAATATTTTCTGGACATATCCAAATAATCAAATGTAAGTTCAGCTAAATTCTTAGCAGTGGACTTCCTAGTAAGAACATTTAAAAATGCAATGGCTATTGGAATTTAACATTTACAGGCTGTTCAGTGTTAGTATATATGATCAAAGTATAATGGCTATCAGTATTTGATAGGTGATTTGCAACTAAATTTTTTACAAATGTTACCTTTAAATTCTTCAACCTGTTAAAACAGACTGATGTCCAATTTGATTCCATCCAAATTTTTTAAAACTCAAATTCAATGTAGAACATTTAACTGGTTTTTACATTTTTGAAACTAAATCCATGTCTAACTTTGTTTTCTTTGTATTACAGTGTAAAACATATGAGCAGCATCAAATGCTAGGGCATTAATTGCACCATTTCCCAGTGTGGGAATAGA
>NW_015386664.1:359665-368261 GCF_001527695.2 Protobothrops mucrosquamatus | reverse complement strand
CAGGGGGTTGGACTAGATGATCTTCAAGGTCCCTTCCAACTTTACTATTATTATTATTATTATTATTATTATTATTATTATTATTATTATTAATGATGAAGCAATCAAGGTCAGGATTAGCAACCTCCAAATCTCATGTAGATTGTATTTTTACTCTGATATTTTTTTTCTGTCAGGCTTTAAAAGGAGAAGCAATTTGAAAGGAGATGCAATTGATCTTTTGAGAAAGATAAGAGAATGAAACACTAAACTCTTCCTTCTTGATACCTCAGGTCAAGCCCTTCCCTCTCACCTCTGATAGTCCTGGATTGTACTACAAGTACAGCATAACTGACTCAGGAATTCTGGGAGTTGAAGTCCATGAGTCATAAAAGAGCCGAGATTGCCTACCCCTGCCCTAGCTAAATGTGGTTGATCTTAAAAAGCTAAGAAGGTTGGAATCAAGTTGATACAGTACTTGGATGAGAGAATATCAGGAAATTCCAAGGTTGTATCCTAGGCTGAAAGGTCATCAAACCAAGAAAATATCATATTTTTCACCAAGAAAACTACATGGATATATCTATGGAGTCACCAGGAGCTGAATTTGATTCAAAAATGACTTAAATTCAATGGAACTGAAACTAGCAGTTGTGGACGGAGCTGACTGCTGATACATTGTAGGGGATGATAGTTTTATCCTCTATTCGTTTATTCCAGGGCTTTTCAACCTTTTCACCCATTGTACCACTTTTAGGATATGGCAATATCCAGTACCACCAGTCGCCTAGCAAGGTGTCAAAAACTTGATGACCCAAAAAAAAAAAAAAAAGGAAAAAGTGATAAAGTGCAGGTAGTCCTCGACTTACAACAGTTCGCTTAGTGACTGTTTGAAGTTACAATGGCACTGAAAAAAGTGGCCCCCAAGCCACAGCAGAGCAAGACACCTGCCTGCCTGCCCGGCCGCGCTCTTCCTATTGTCCGAGATTTTCATTGTTGTGAGCATTTCTGTTGAGGATTGCCAGCGGGGATGGAGTGGTGGGGTGTTTGGTTTTTATTCCCCCCGTCTGCTGGGTGGTTGCAGCAGGTTTTGGTCACTTCACATAACCCCGGGACGCTGTGACCGTTATACATATGAATCAGTTGCCAAGCATCTGAATGTAAATCACAAGACCCTGGAGATGCTGCAACATTCCAGCTGATCGGCACTTCTTCTGGGCTCAGCAGAAGCGTCAGGATCAGTGCTGCTTTCCAGCTGATTGGTGCTTCTTCAGGGCTCAGCAGAAGCACCAGGATCAGCGCTGAGCTCCAGCTGGAGCCTGATGCTGATCCTGGTGCTTCCACTGAGCCCTGACAGCCTCAAGAAGCGCCGATCAGCTGGAAAGCGGCACTGATCCTGGCGCTTCCGCTGAGCCCTGAAAGCCCTGCAGCTCCAGCCATCTCTCGCTCAGGCTTGTGCGGTGCTGCCACCAGTTCAGCTCATTCCCCTCCCCGCTACCACTTTTCTAGGATGGTTGCGTACCACCTGCCAGGTGCCAATGTACCACAGGTGGTACCCATACCACTGGTTGAAAAGCCCTGGTTTATTCTATTTTAACACAGGCTGGCTTGTAGTGTATTGAAACAAGCAGGTAATGGTACACAGTACCTTAATAAGCTTTATTTCAGTTTGCAAGAAGGAATGCAAACTGAACCAATATTCTGAGATTTTCTGCAACAAAGTACTAGCTGGCTGTCAAGAAAACATCCATATGTCAGTTTGGGAGGACTCTCCTAGACCTGAAATCTCAGAAGGTACGTAAAAATTAAGAACATGGCTGAATAAACTGAAAGAATTTAGGAGAAGGTGCATGGATTGAAAAAATAGGATATGGATTCAATTGATAAATAAGATGTCCTAACCAGTTGTGGTGGGTAACAGCTTTTTGCAATTCTTGATCTGAATGTTTGTGGGAGTTAAAGTGCATTTCTTCTCCTGTCCCTGTTCTTGGAAGATGCAAATGTTCTTTTAGCCAAAGAATGAAATATTAAGTCTTGTTGAATTTGGAAAAAAAAAAAGAATAACAAGCTTGGAAATATAGAGCTCCATCTTTCATTCCTAGTCAAAACAACATGGACTTGGAAAGTAGCAGATTTAAAAAAACACATCACATTTTAAAATCTCCAAGCAAGACAAAATGTAGGGCAGCTGCTTTGTCTCATTTGCTGCTTAGGTATATTGTCAGAAATAATTTTATAGCTCGATGCCTTTCCTGCCACTTCACTACTTAATAATTCCTCTATTTTTTTTAGTGTTTCTTGTGACTCCCCAATAAGCCATTATAAGCCAACTGCTGGTGTTTTCTTCTCTTGAGCAGCAACTAATAGGGTGTCCCATAATCTCCCCATCCCTGGACTAACCCCTTGAAAAAGGAAAACTTAGCATGCTATCAGGCTGATATTCACATAGATTTTAAAGTACGGTAATTCATTAAATGTCTGGCACTGAAGCCATGGAACACAGAACACTTCTTAAATAACAATGCTGCAGATATTTGGAGCCTAGAATGAACTGTAAGTTTGCATTAGCTGGGATACATAATACTCAGCAGAATGCCAGACACTTGAGATATGGAGTGGCTAATGTCTACAGTACATTACATTTTGGTTATTATTTGAGGGGAAACTGGTGCATATTGTTCACAGCACATTTATTTTATTATATCTTCCACTACCCATTTTATTTATTTCTTTATGATCTTTGGATTATGCTATACATCTTGAGGTATCTTAAGCTTGGATTACTTATATGTCACTCTCCCAAAATGGCTTCTAGAAATCATTTTGATTAGTTGTAATAAAGCACAACATTCACATACAACTGTGATGCTCTGTGGCTGGGAACAGTAAACAAATTCTGGAAAAGATATTTATAGGACTTCATTGAAACCATCCACAGGTAATCTTGGAACCATAGGCTGGGAATGCTTAATGAGGTCAATTAAATCTTAACTACAAAATCTGTGTAAACTCAGATTCAACATATCATGTGAACTCAGAAAATGATTAATTAAGTAAAAGTCCAATTTCTACCTTCTAGATAAAGAATCTCTAGAAAACGTCCAGAAGTTAAAGACAAAACGAAGACCGGGAAACTTACCATTTCATTTCATTTCATTAAATAGGAATAAGATTTTTGCAAAATACTGGATATGCACAATGAAACCAAACAAGTCAAGAGACAGGAAAGTGCCAAGTTAACCATCATGCAGCACCATTTTTCAGAAAGAGAAACATATGAGAAGAAGAAATTCTTGTAATGTTAAGCCAAATGCTATCAGCTTTGAGGCATGGTAAGCAAAGAGAGAAAGATGATGATTATCCATTTTCCATAGTTGGTCATTTAGACTATAACAGAAGAAAGAGCAGGAGGAGCCATCCTTAGGTTTAACTCTATCCCAGAATAAGTTAAATGCAGAAACAAGATCTATTTACAGATAAACTACTTGATAACTTCAGAATATTTCAAAAGATAAATGATCCACCACAGTTATGCAGTCATTGCTGGAGCACAGATGTACAGTTAAAACCGCAGAGAATAGACTTCCGGTTAGGTGTCATGGCGTGACGGATGCAGGAAGATGGGGCTCTGTCTTCCATGTTCGATTTTGCCCTGCTGGGGACCCTAAAAAGGGTCGAAAGTCACCCTGGAGAGGTGACGAAGAAGGAGGGGACCCTCGTCGATCACAGAAGGATGGCAGCCCTTCTGCTGGATCTGAGGAAGCCTTCCAAACTGGCAGGGAAAAGAATGGCTACATTCGTGTGGCCAGTCAGAAGCTGCTGACAACCAAAGATAAGCACTAACTAGCAGTTTTTGAGCAATGTGGATGGAACTGGGTGAGACTTTATCCTCTTTTTATGACCTTAACACTACTTTCCTGGAAAAAAGAATGCCCAAAGCAAAGAATCTCCCCAATGAGAGAGGGAAGGGAAGTTTCTGCCCTGCTCCTTCAGGAAAAGAAAAGCAACAAATTAATTGCTTTGGGAGAAAATAGAGAAAACTACATGATCAATTTGGAATTAATACAGATATATAAACTTTGAAATTTGGGGACTAAAAATACTTTTGAGACTTTTTTTTAGAAAAGTTATTTGAAAGTCCATAAAATAGGCTTGGATTTGGAAAGCTGGAAGATGGTGTCAATGACATCTAGTGGCAAATCACGGCACTACAATTTATTATGCTTAAAGGAAACTTGGCTTGAAGCCCGGACTTAGATAAGACTGTTTGTTGTTCCTGGAAACTTTCACTTTTGCAGACTGCAGCTGGGAAAAGGGGAAAAAAACCCTCTTGGGCTGTTTATCTGCATTGGGGACCCTATTGGACTATAAAGACTACATACAAAAACAAAATGGGTGTTCCATACTTACCCACAAATGGTAAAAAAAAACATCTTTAACACTTGTCTCTGAAGCTCCCAGCTTGATATTCCAACAAGAAAATGTTAATGAATCTCAGAAAGAAATTCTTTTTATGTTGAAATCAATCCAAGAGACAATTGTTTTATTTCATGATGAGACTACAAATAATGCAAATGAGATAAAAGAACAATTTGCTAACCTAAACTTACAATCCAGACAATGACTACAAAGAAGGAACTGGTAAACCAGAAACAGAAGGAAAATTAGAAGAAATAAATCCAAAGACGGAGAACCTAAAGGAAGGAATTAACAGACAGATACAGACAAATGGAAAATTAGAAGATGCAGTGCTAACACTGGAAATGGAAAAGATATCTTATATGTCAAGATCTCAGAATACATTTGAGGATAAGGAAGAAGAGCTGATCGAACAGATGATAAAGCTGTTAGGAGAAATGCTGAATATTGACAAACAAGAAATGAAAAGAAAAACTGAAGGAGAAAGATGGAGGCTGTTTAATGAATATAAATGGGTTGAGCGTTCTTCCAAAATACTTCAATCAAATTCTCTTCTTCATTCCAAACAATATATACAAAAACAAAGGAAGAATTACTTGATGACTCAAATGCACTGACTTAGAAAGTTATTTGGCAAAGGAAGAAAACTAGAATAAGACTGAAGAAAATAGAGGTTTTGACCTATTAGATGGGATATTAAACTATTAAACAGATATTTAAATATGGTTAAGAAAATAGATAACTATTAGAAATAAAAGCATTATTATAATTAGAAGGATAGGATTTGTAACTAGAATATTATACTTTGTTATGGGATGGGAAATATGAAAATTCTAAAAGGGTTTGAATAAGGGAAGCTTTTGGTTACCCAAATATAATTTATTATGAGAAAATTATGAACGATAGAGATATTTTGAACATTGATGGGAAATCAAAATTTTAAAAAAGCGGGAAAAACAGGATATTGATTGAACAAATGGATTTTAAGTGCAAATGCAATTGAGATGTGTTCTGGCTAGAAAAGTTATTATAAACTGACACTATCAATATTATGTATAATACCAAAAAAATGTGATGAAGATATCTATATTTAATTGTATATGTATTAACAGTAACAAGAATTGTATTGGCCCAGTATGGAAAAATTCATACCACCGGAAGAAGAGAGGACCAAGGAAGCATTGGATGGTGTAGTATTGGAACTAGATTGAGAAAGTTAACATGTACCACTGAATTACCAATGGACCAGACAACACATTGTTTATTAAGTACTCATGATTGTAAAACTAGAAAATTAATAAAATATTTATTAAAAAACCAACAACCCAAGAATGAATGGGTATCATAAGTAAAAGAAAAGACTGCTTAGCGGCCAATATACTAACTCTGATACAGTACTAGTAGAAGATTGGCCAAAATCATTGTCTCTCTTTTATGTCAAAATATGTCTCAAAAAGATGCCAACCGTTAGCAATTATTTCTTCTTAGTGCAAGATGTTGAACTTCAAATCCTATTCCAACCAATCCTACAATTCTTCTCTGTTATGCTTAGGCTCAATTTGTCCTTGGAGTAACTTTATTCATTTTAATATCTTCAAGATCAACATCAGAGCAGCAAATGGTTCCATGGATGACTGTAAAAATGTTTTTGGAGAGCCAGAGTTTGTTTTCTCTGCCAAGTAAGTACTGTTTCTGCCAAATATTTTGCTGCTTTAAGCAGTTCTGTGACTGACTCTGCCATTATTTTACAAACTTAGGGGGAATAGCCATGGAATGGATGAAGACCAACGTTAGAATGTCTACAAAGGAAGCTGTGTGAAAAAGGGTTTGCCTGGAACTACAATTCAGCATAAATGAGTCTATCAGATGAATCTATCAGAAGCCTGACCATGTATTGCATAAGAAATATTTTTCTCAGCATGACCCTGCTTCAGAAAAGTCTTCGCGAAGTGCGAAAATTATCAAGCAGGCCTTCTTAAAAAAAGGTATTTCATCAGATGAGATGAGATGAGATACTGAGAGGTTCAACATAGTTATAAATGCTAGAAGACAGGGCAAAAGTCTTCAGAGTTGTTCTAGAAGATAGGACAAGAAACAATGAGTTTAAATTGCAAGGAAATAGATTTTGATCTGGTATCAATAAAAATGTCCCAACTATAAGTGCTTTCAACATGGAACAAACTTCTCATGAGGCTCTCCTCCTTCCTAAACTTCAGCATATGATTGATTATCTGTCAAGGATTCTGAACTATAGTAGTGGGTTCCTGAACTGGGCAAAAGGCTGGACCAGACTCCTTTTTAGCCTATCTCTTCTATGAACTTTTAATTGAACAGGCCATACTTAACATCAGAATGTGGAGAATGTTTCTTTCTTTAACTCTGGGAATTTATTCAATTTCATACTTTTTAAATTTAGGAAAGAATTAGGGAAAGCTAAATTCCTGCTAAACATTGTCTCTAAACAACGAGCAATATACCAACTTCTCCTTTGCATACGCATTTAAAATCTGCCAATTTATTTTTTTCCCCTGTAGTTACTTTTTTGTTTTATAAAATATGGCTGTTAAAGAGAATTTTGAGGGACTGTTCATTCTTCTTTTTGAACAATAGTTGAAATAAAATATCTGCTTAATACATTCTAAACATTATCTTTTTAACTACTTGTACAGGTTAAATATATCCAGATTTCTTTAAAATTCCCAGCAGCTGGAAGTTCAAAGCAAAGTGCATACTTCAATAAACATTTGACATCTGTTTTTTAAATAGCTTGCTTTGTAATAGTATTGGCAATGGTGATGTATGACTATCTAAATCAAATGGATAATTCCTTCCATCAAAAAGTCTGGCAATACCTAAAGTGCAGTAGACACTTGATCCTTTCTGGAGCGCACAAAACTTCCATCAGCTTTATCATTGATCCATGTTATAGAGAAGTGCCATTTACAACAAGCTACATCATTTATGATAAGCTACACTTCTGACCAAACCAACAGTTATTTTGGAAATCATGCACAGCCTCAAAAACTTAAGTTCAAACAAACTGGACGCTGCCTATGGAGGGTTCAGCCTGAGGTCCTGAAAAGGGCATTACCTGCTTCTGAAAGGCTATAGTGATGTCTGTTAGATATGAATTGCCCATCTTTCGCTTATAGGAGCAATTCACAGGAGATAATATTTCCACTATAATTTGTAAATTTACTCAGGTATGATTAAACCACAGTTTTACATAAGCAGAGTTATAGTTTCAGTATTGATAATGTCTAATTCAGTAACACAAGCTGTTCTCTGTGTGTGTCATATTGGGCGTTCTAATTAAAAAAAATGAACTTGCATTTTCCCATGCTTACAGATTAATGTATCCCTCGAGGGCCCTTACTCATTTTAATTGTTCTAGTGTTAGGAAGAGAGATATCTCCTGATGGGAATTTTTCATCTTCAACTCCTTATGAGACCAGCAAGAAGGAAGATGGAGCCTCCTCTCTCACTATTTTTGGGTAACAGCATTGATCTGCCAACACTACATTTACACAGAATAAACTATTTGAGCAGGACTTCTTTTTCACTATTTATGCTGGGGAGGGGAGGAATGGATTTTGAGGTACCTATCTAGACATATACAGTAACCTATCTGAAGGTGTTTTGCATAATTTACAGCTATTTTGGAAAGACTATGAGCCTTCTTTCAACTTTCTTATTACCTAGTGCTTGTTTTTAATACCTTCTTTTGAACTAAAACTTGGCTATATTAGACTTCCTAGGCAATGTCCCACTAACATAAATTAACACCATTGCATTGTGACCCTTCTTTCCGGTCAGTTTGCATATCTCACACTGGGTTATGGATATCATAAATAAGTTCCCAATCACCCTTCCATCCACTAGGTGTATGACTGGGACTAGGAAACAGTCATTGATAACATCTAGATCTGAACATTTGAATCTGAACAATCTATGCACACTTAAAGTCACCCATAATCAAGCCCCTCTGTGAGGGAGATGGGTGGTTTTTTAATTTGATTGATAAACAAACAAACAAACAAACAAACAAACACACACACAAACATACATACATACATACATACATACATACATACATACATACATACATACATACATACATATATATATATATATATATATATATATATATATATATATATATATATATATATATATATATATATATATATATATATAT
>NW_015386664.1:289058-359182 GCF_001527695.2 Protobothrops mucrosquamatus | reverse complement strand
TGTTGTCAATTTAAGCATCTTTATAAAGGCTCCACTAACCAAATCTGCTCTTTTAGGGAGAAATGCTATAGGATCTGCTGCAGTTGTTGGTTTGAGTGCTTTTGGGAACAGAAGGGTGTGCTGGATATACACAGAGAACTAAAATGAACAAGTAAAGCTCTGTGAACTCTGCAGCAATCTCAAGAAAACATAACTGCTATTAACCTCACCCTTGGAACAAGAACACACAAATGAACCTCCAGCAATATCTTTTCTTCTTGCTGAACAAGATTGATTGAAAAACAAATGGGTGCAAATAAAGCATGAAATTAGATTAAAGCCTCTCAGTTGGGGCTGCCAGCATTGAAATCATGAATTGGATAGGCTTTTATAGAAGCTCAGGCACTATGAACAAGTGTGTGCCAATGGCCCTTCCTGATGCCCACATTATTATAGTTTAGGATCATTTATGAAAATACAGTACAAAGAGCAGATGGCTAGCAGTTTCAAGGGGAGCTTAATTTTATCTACCTTGAACAAAGCAGACTTACAGATATTTTCTTGCTCCCCAAATTTAAAAAGGGAACAACAAACTGCTAAGTAGGACATTTATTTCCAACATAATCATACAACAGAGCACTGTCCACACCTTCTATTTATGGAAAAATGAATAAGGAAAGGCTGAAATGTCTGGTTAAAAGCAAGGTGAATCATTTACAGGCAATCCACAACAACAGAATCAACAATGGCAGCTTGTCATTTTCCGAGAGCAATACAAACTGTTCAAGTGTCATCCTGCTCGAACATTGTCATCTATCCAGTATTGATAGGCCAATTGTATAAGATAAGATGAAAAGAGTAGCAAAGGCTTTGTCCAGCCCATTTAGACAGACATCCTGCCAAAGTGACACATTAAATGACAGTAGGCTGGGGTGGGTGTTTCTATCTCTTCAGGGACAACAATCCTTTTGAAATTCTTGCTGGCCTTCCCACAGGTGAAAAGGCACCATTGACTGAATAAGAAAAGAAGTGCTGGTTTATATTCTGCAGAGGTTGCGACTGTGTAAGCGATGTACAAGTGGTTCCCAACTTACAACCATTCATTTAGAAACCGTTCAAAGTTACAATGGCACTGCAAATAGTCACTTATGACCATTTTTCACACTTACAACTGTAGCAGCATTCCCCCATGGTCATGTGATCAAACTTTGGACGCTTAGCAACTGGTTCATATTTATGATGGTTGCAGTGTCCACGGGGTCATGTGAAGTGCTTTTGTGACCTTCTGACAAGCAAAGTCAATGGGGAAGCCAGGTTCATTTTACAACAGTGTTATACTAACTGAACAACAGTGGTAATTCACTTATCAACTGTGGCAAGAAAGGTCATAACAGTCTCGCTTAGCAACCGAAATTTTGGGGTCAATTGTGGTCATATGTTGAGGATTACCTGTAGTAGCATTAAATGAATATTTATTTGGTCAATAGAGCAGACAGAAGGAGGAGGCAGGACCAGGTTACCTATAGGACACATGATAAACTGCTTTTGTACTATGGCAGGACATCTTTATGAAAAGATTCCTGGCTTTATTTGGATTCTATTATGCTGCTAATTGGGAGGAGGAGACATGAAGATAAGCCAAACCAGTCCCAGTCATAAGTACCTCAGGAATTTGGGCTGGCTTCAGTAGTGTGCCAAAATGTCTGGATAACAGATGCACATTTTTAAATCACTGATATGTGCTAGGGCAAGAATTATCATGGGTTTGTTTTTTCCCCTCACACATATCCTACTTCTCTTGCACTGACTGTGTATTTTGGGTGGGTTATTGCTGAAAATGTACACATGTCTGAGAAATGTATTTAGCGCCTTGTAAATAACAACTGACTGCAGAATGTGGAGTTTGTGTGGAAGTTCTGAGGAAAGATTGCAATTATATGTATTTTTACTAGGGAATGAGGTTTCACAGTGTATTTAGGAGCACAATGAAAAGATACTAAAAGCTTTGTTAAATAAACAAACAAATAAATAAATAAATCATCTTCCAACTGTTACCTGTAAACTGATGCATTTTTGTTCAGAATCAAGTCACTAATATGGATTACTATATATCTTTAGATGTCTCTTTAGGGCTTGAGACACAGAATGCATTTGGAATTGGGAGGAAGGACAGGGAGAAGAGCAAAAGTAAATTAGCAAGTTTTATGCATTGCGCTATGTTCTGTATGCTCCCCGTCCAGAGTATCTTCTTTTTAGAACATTCAGATATGATAATTCTGTCTGAGGAACAACACAATAGTAGACAGATTTAACACCCTGCATATGGCCAAAATCCACATTAATCAAGTGTATCATATTTTTTGTGTTAAGATAACTTTGTTGATTGATTTGCATGCTGTGGGTGGGTAGAAATGGAATGATATAATAATAATTGGATATCTGCCACATGACATATATATTAATTGTGCTTCTAATTTCTTTTTTAAATTAATTTAGTTGTTTTCCTGTTCCCTGGCTTTCAATTCTTGCTAGCCATCCAGAGTCACAACAGCAGACTGCTAGAAGGTCTGATTTCTGTTATTAGCTACATAAGATAATGTTGCACCGAGTTTCAGGATCACTTCAAAGCACAGTGTTAAGCCCATGAATGAGTCCATTTCATATTAAATCACACTTGCAAGGCATTCTGACTTTCAAATGCTGCAGGACTAGGATGAGTGCCATGCAGCCTTACTCTCAAGCTCTTGGAAGGGTATTTATAATTCCTAATTATATTTCAGAATGGTATCTAGAAGCACAATTAGATTACTGCATGGTTCTCTCAACCAATGTCAATCTGTTCAATATATACACTAACACCTCTGCTTAACATGCAGACAGCCCAGGTTCGAATCTCAGAAGGGTATGTCTGGCTGATGAAACCTAATAAGGTTAGAAATAGCTATCCCAGTACTCCCTCAATTCTTTGTTAGCAATCCAAATTTTGAAAAACAATATATACAATATATCAGAAAAGAATTAAAATATATTATGTTACTTCACTAAGGTCCAGAATATATAGTAAAACCAAAATGTATCAATATGAAAAAAGGGCTTAACTGAATGAACTGAAAGCAGAATCCCTTCAGATGATTTTCACTGAACTATGGTATATCTCATTTTTAAAAAATGTGCCAGTTTACCTCACAGCTATCAGTTAGACTGCCTGAAGTAAATTTTGTTAAATTTCTGCCTTGTGGCTAGCTTCTTAGAAACCGCCATTTTGAAATAGTTGTACAGTTTGAAAACCATTATTTATTTTTATCTGGAGAAGAAGGAAAGTCAAATCCTCCCGTTTTACAAAATAAAATGATTTATGTCGTCATCAAATGTGGTCTCACTTCACCTCAAATTATGCCAAACCAATTTGGCATTAGAATAATAATATGTAATAGAAAGAAAGAGGAATATAAAAGTGCACAATCTACTTAAAATTCAGATTCAAAAATAATTTGCATGAGAGTGTTAAGGGGGAGAATAGAAGTTGGTTGTCAAGGGCATCCACACCTTCTTCCCTGCCTTCCAGATTCTGGCAAGATGTCCTATTGTAGCAAAGTAGCTATGTCAATGCACAAAATAAAAATAGAAAGAAAAGGCTCAAACCCAAAGACTGAGGTGTAAAAACCTTTGCTTTGTATTTGACAGCAAGCCAGAACCCCTGATGGGTGCCTTCTAACCTTTGGCATGACCTTTAGCTTTCTTCATTGTATAAAAGTTCCATTGTGAAACATCCTTGTTGAAAGCAAGGAGATGATGTAAGCTTACTGAGCACAACTTTGGACAGTAATAGGAGAGACAATATCAAGACGTTGCAGAGATGCTTTGTTGTCCTCTCTATTGGAGCCTGAGTAATATTTGAAATCCTAGTATAGTTTATTGTTTCATGGAAATGAGGTTTGCAAAGTATTTTGCAACCATTCAATCAATCATTATGTTGTTCAACCATAGCCCATGACAAACATTACAAAAGATGGTTATAATTAGTGATGCTAAATAATTCATTGTCAGGGACATTTCTTGGTGAACTAGCATAGTGACATTAAAATGACTGCAACTCTTTTAAATATCCTAAAATCCTATGAAGTCTGTATAAACCATGGTGCCATTTGAATAAGGTAAATTAAGAACAAACGTTTCTTGAATTTCTGAGATGGAAAAATTAATGAGACCAATCTTCAGTGTGACTAACCTCTGTAGCCAGAATCACAGATGGTTTTGGAAAAATTGTCCTCTAAAATTGCTGATGGAGTTACACTAAAAACTACAAAGGCTAATATGGCAAGGTTCTGCAGAGATTTGTCTTGAGGGTAATATTATACAACATTTTTATTATTTTTTTTTATTTGCTTGTTTCATGATGAGTTGCTTATCAAGTTTGAAGTTTATATGAAATAGGGAGCTTAGGCCAGCATTCAGGATGTCGCAATTAGATTGCAACCTAATCTAGACAGATTAAAATATTAGGTTGACGACAGCAAGATGTCCTTTAACAGGGAACAATGGGAAGCATTACATTTCGGATAGAAAACAAAATTTAGAAATACATCAGAGAAGGACTTGGATTGATCATTGACATCAAGCTAGATGTAGGAAGTGATATGAAACAGGTTCTAGAAAGATTCTAATGCAGTACTGGGCTGGATTCAAATAAACACTGTCTCAAATATGTGTGGTTCCCCTCTAGTTTGCCCAGGTGAGATCACATTTGCACATCACACCTCAAGAATATTAACAGACCAGAACCAGGATAAGGGTATAACAAAAATTATAAAAAGATTTGAGGAAATGCCCTGTGAAGATAGGCTGAAGGAAATTGAGATGAGAAAACATTCACTTCCATTAAAAAAAAAACTATAAAGAAAATGGCCGGGTATGATTTTTTTCATTCCCACAGAAACTAAGATAGTAAATAACAAGTACAGTTACAATTACCTAGCTTTTGTTTAAATATTAAGGAAAAATGTCTGATGGTAAGTTCTGTATAACACTATGGCAGAGGTTGTGCATTCTCCAGCTCTGGAGATTTTTAAAAATAAGTCAGACTCAAAGACTATTAATTAATTTTCTTGCACATTGCAAAGAGTTGGTCTAGATGACCCTTTCAACTCCATGTATGATTCTTTAGTCTACTGCAGCAGCATCATTTGCAAAAAAATATAAAATCATTTAGCATGTCTACAGAGCATCTCTCCTTTAAACAAATGTTAACTAATCTTATAGAAGAACTTTTTCAAGTAGAGTCTACTATCCCTTAGAAGGAGGAGAAATAATCTACCTCTTTCCTAATTTTTGCCAGTTACCTTTTCCTATTGCCTCTTGTGGCATTAGGATTTCCTACCAGAATTACTACCATGTTATCCCTTTAAGAATAGATAATCAATGAGGATAACAATAACCAAAGAATTCTGAAATAAAACTAGGACTAGTCTTTTCATCTTTAATTCTAAAAGTAAGTTTAATCTTCATTTTTGACCTTTTAAAAGTAAGTCAAGTACTTTAAAAGTGAAAAATACATTTCTCCCAGGCTATAATTTTTACAAATTTAAATAACTAAGTAAAGTAAGGATTTTTACCACAAAAAAACAAAACAAAAAAGCAAGCATAAGACTGAAGTTCCCCATTCATGTATAGACCGAATACACATGATTTGAACAAAATTAGGAAAGATATCCAAATTCAGTCAATCTCTAGGCAAAACAATATTTCCTACAATTTGTCCTCTTATCCTGCCCATCACTGATTAGTTAATGCATTTGCATAATTGCATTGCTATTGCAAATGAGGCACTGTAATAGACAAGATAAATCAGATCATATCTCATGATAATCTACTGACTTTGTGGGAAATATGTGGGAACATGATAAGATGTACAGGAAACTCTAACTCCACAATACTGAACAGTTTCCAGTTAATATTTCCACCGATTGACCAGAGTATCCACACTAGCTTTTTAAACAATGATAACTTTATATCAAGGGAAGAATGTATGAGCAGAAAGACAAAAAATGCATTAAAAATATACAACAGAAGATTCATGAGTATCATCAGGAGGAAACTCATGCTGGATTTCATAACATGGTTCATGCATTATTTTGTTCACTAGGAACAATAATTTTACAACACCAAAGTTAATTTAATTGAAATAGGACTTAATGAGACAAGCTTTTTTTTTTGTAAACCCCCTCCCCAAAAAAGCAGATAGGACTTGCAGCAATGGCTAAAGCAGGGTCTTCAAACTTGGCCCTTTTATGACTTGTGGACTTCAACTCCCAGAATTCCTCAGCCAGCATGCCTGGCTGAGGAATTCTGGGAGTTGAAGTCCACAAGTCATAAAAGGGCCAAGTTTGAAGACCCCTGGGCTAAAGGATTAGGAAAAAATAGGAGAAGATTTGTTAGTATGTTATGTTAGTATTAAGTCTTATAATATGTAGGGGTTTTTTTTAACATTGTTTCATAGTGTTTGGACACTTCAGTTTCAAAGTAATAAAGGTAATATGTTACTTGATAAAAATTCAATAGGGAATGAGATATGGCTCCTAGAGCAATGTGACATTATCAATATGGTTATTTTTCATTTCCCAGCAACAATCATTCTCTTGAAAATGTCATCCCTTTATGATAATAAGATACTTTAAAAATTATCATCTCCATTATCATCTGTGGAGTTTATTTATCTTTATGTTTTGTTTCACATGGTTCATAAGTTGGAACCAGTCTATTTACTATTTTAAAGCCTTCATAATGGGAAAAGTTCTCTTATCTCTAGAATGTTCTCATTTTCCTGGCCTGAGGAAAGGTGCAAAGTTTGGGATGTAAATTAATGATGTCAAAGAAAGATGTTAGTGAGACAGAGGGAAACCTCTACTAACCATAATCAGCTCATTGGCTGGCCTTTCCAATTGGTGATGAAGTGCATTTCCGTTACCCAGGTTTGCAAGCAGTAGGTGATATGCCTACTTACAAAGCTTTGCTGCTGCTACTCAAACATCTCAAACCCTCATAATATTAAGTGAGTGCACACACACTTCCTGCACGTCACAGTCACATAAAAAGAAACCAAAACCAATACCAAGCCTTCTTTTTAACTTTCTACATCTCAACAGTTTGTTAGAATAGCCTTGTGTGATCTGCACTGACTTTCCTTATAAATCAACTTCTTTGACCATTTTATAATAAACAGCCTTGTGACAAAAGCCATCGGATAGGCCTTTGTAGATAAATTTGGTGCTTTAAAATGATCTCCTGGTTCTTGGGAGCCTTGTAAAAGATCATCTGCCACATTTTACTTATTAGTTGATGCTTTTCCAGATCAGGCTATTAACAGAGGTGCATCATCCCTGGCCAGAGATATACATACTCTAAGAAATAAGTATTGCAAATTTACTATATTCTTTAGTAACATATATGGTCATGAAAGCAGGCACTTTTAGCAAATTGTTGAACAGCCAAAACATATTAAGATACCACATGCTTCAGGTTAGGCATATTTAATGATGATAGTGATGGTGATATAATAATAGTAATAAAATCACAATAACAACGATAATAGTATACCTGCAGGCTTTTCTGTGCTGCTGGCCACAGTGGTAGGAGGAACAACAGGAATCTCTGTGGGCAAAAAGAAAAAGTGGACAGAAAAAAGAACAAACAAATAGGGAAATGTATTATTTACTTTTCTAACTAAGGAATTGGGCAATTTTATATTACAAGATAAGTGACTGCAAAAATCATCATTTCATAGAGGTGACAGGGTGACTGAACCAAACAATTGATCAGCTAATCCATAATTATATATATAGAGAGAGATTTGTTCAGCTTACTCCATAATTTGGAATCACCATCTACACAAAATTACATTCAGGGTAGGCTGCCACCTAGCTATCATAGCAAACAGTAGCAACACCGATGTTAATTTTGATATGTATCCACAAATTCAGTAATTGAAAGCAACACTCACATTTACGGGAATCATATCTTTTCCTAGGAATTTCAAAACAAAAACAAAAACCCCGAGTTATGAATTTGAGGCCCATTCATTCACACAACCTAGAGGTTCCACTGCTGAAACTGTTTTCCCCCATCATAGCAGATCTAAGAACAATCTAAATTGATGGGGAAGTGGCATTTCAGGAACTAATTGTTCCCTTTCATTACCTTTTCCCATACAAAATCAACAATACTTAAAATAGCGGTCTTTCTGAAGAAAAATAGACTTTTATCTATCTATCAATAAAGTTGATATCAGCATTCCGACATGAGAGGAAAGATTGTCCAATGGCTATAATTTTAACTTCTAGATGTTGCTTATCTTTCACATAGAGAAATGATGTGTATCCAAGATATATTTTGCTTTTGGGTGGACTATAGAGTTTATAGACAAACTGTATGCATCTGCAGCTTGTATTTTGAAAGATATATATTGAAAGAACAATAAAATCCTATTCTCCAACTTTCTCCAAATGTTTCCTATCTGGTTTTAGAATGAATAAATCTATAAGTAGAACTATACTGTTTGTACAACCATGGGGTGAACTGAACTAAAATTAGATTTGTAGTTAAAGATATGTTTAATTGACAAGGAGTGCCTATAACAATTAATTGCTCCATTAGAGAGTTCACTATGTTAATCTTTTGCAGCTTAAAAGCAATAAATCCCAAAGGGGGAAAATAGTTTGAAATTCTTATTCCATTCTTTCCAGTAGCATTATTATATGAGTTTCCTTTGTATTTCTTTGTATTATTTCTTTCTACTACTACTACTACTACTACTACTACTACTACTACTACTACTACTACTACTACTACTACTACTACTACTATTAAACCAGCTCTCAGATTCACAAATAACTTTATAACTATATTAGTGATATTCTATCTCTCATAACACTAAAAGCACTTGTAGATATTTTCAGCAAGATATGTCTAACAGTGGTGATAGTGAATTTAATCAGTAGTATTCAAGGAGCATCGGACACTGCATTGTTTCTTCATTCAGGCAGTAGTCATGTCTGCTTAGCATCAAGAAAACAGTGGTATTACATACCTCCATCTAAACAACAGTACAGGAATATATTTTGGGATACATATTTCAGTTTATTAGAAATGCATCTTAAAAATTTGTTTTGGGTCTCTGTCAAAGACTTGTTTCTTTCAACCATAATCTCTTTTTTTCTGTATTAAAGCCAAGGAAACAATGTACTGGCACGACATAAAAGTTTTCTGTTCCATTGTTATTCTTCAAAGTTGCTATAAATGTAACTTGGCTCTTTATAACAACATTTCTTAAAAACCAACACAGCCGAGTGAAACATTGTTAAGAATTACACCACAATAAATCTGATTACAGTAGCAGCAGTTGCGGGGTGGGGTGGGGATGTTAACAGGAATTGAAATAGCTTTCATGATTCTACAGCAATTAGTATACATGCAGCATGATTAATAAGAACTACTTTTATTTTTTTTAGGATTCTTTTTACATTCTATAATCATCTGGCTACCGGAGCTTCTTCCCTCATTCATGGGCAACAACCAACATTTACCTAAATATAAAAGAGAACACAATTCCCAAGATTTGATCACAATAGCCATTGGTAGTAATGTAATCATCATCAACTGGATGAAGCCATGTTGATAAAGAGATTAAAAAGAACTGGATTCTCATCTATTCATACTGGAGTCAGGTGCACAAGTAGGAGTTGCTTCATTTCATGTTACTCCCAAGTGTATTTTTCTCCTGTCCATGTGAGTGAATGTAACTCTGGAAGCTAAGGAGCCATATGTGGATTCTTCTCTCCTATCAGCTATCACTATGTGAAGCAAATTGGGCTCAGAAACATTGATTACCCCAAAGTCACTCTGAGATCCTCCCTGGGAAAAGGTGACCCAACTCTCTGGAAAGCTGACTTTTGGTTATATGGAATGGAAGTTTAGAACAGAGAGGGTTATCTTCACATAGGTAAAAAGTGGAGTACTGGATTTTTCTTTGCAGGTTTTATACTATGTAAACCGTGTAGATGAGGGGAGGTCTTGGGCATCAATGAGTTCTGAAGGAGGATATTCCTAGAAGACAACATAGCTTCATCCATGGATGCATCTCTCCTGAGGTTATAGCTACCTCAGCTAGTCATCCCCTCCCCTCCCTTCTTAAAATAGATCTGGAAGCAACATCATTTGTTTACTAAAGTGATTGTGTAAGCATGTTAAGCATGTTGATATACATGTCAGCCATGAAACAGGAGATTTCAGAGAATTAGAATTGTAGGCTACTATCATTGCTCTTTTATTAAATAGGCATTGAGCGATTGATGTGAAATATACCAGTGTAAAATTGCTACAATTTTTTTTTGTTTGATAGCAGGTTCCTATCAATGAGGGAAATTGGGTAGTTTAACATTTTTACTTGGATCTTATAAGCCTGAGGCATAAATAACAATAGTAGCAGTTTACAGTTAATGGGGAAAAATAAAAGTACATATTCTGCCATTCAGAATATTACATCTTAACTTCCAAACCTTTTATATAAATGATCACTATTTTTTACTTAGATCACACAGCTAACATATATATATAAAAACTTCACCCTACATTTATATGCAAAGTGAATGCAAAACATCACAATGCAGCTTTTGCATACATTATACCTTTAAGGAATCTGAAATATAGTAAATCCAGTGTGATTTCAAAATTCATATAGGTCCTTTTTTTTTTTTTTTGCTATTGGCTTTTGCTCTTTCCTGTGTATTGCCCCAGGGATCTCTCTGAAAAATTGCACTTTTACTGGGTTCACAGTATATGTATCAATAACATCCATGAATACTGTAATGTATGAGGAGCCAAGCACTGTCTAAATAAAGCTGAGTCTATCCAGTTAGGTGTTAGTAAACAAGCCAGACTCAGGATTAATTATGTTATGGTATAGATGTCAAAAAGAGCATCCACCTACTTATGCAGGGGGCAATGGGAGATCTGCTTTGCTGGTAGCCTTTGGCACATCGGTTACAAGTGATGCCGGTCACACCATCTTTGCAGGGACATTGCCCTGTAGTTTGATTACAGGTTTTTCCAGCTGCACCCACGGGATGGCAATCACATGCTGTGGGGGGAACATACAACAAAAGGATCAGAGGAGGGATTTGAAGGGAAGGAAGGATTTTCCAAAAAGAACACGTGTTATCAAAAACCAATGGCATCCAGGATTGTTTTACCAAAATTATGGACATTAAGTGAGAAGAGATAGTCCTGTAGTCTTTTCTTTGATTGCGCATTATTTTCCATCCAATATTAGTGCTTTAGTAATCTACCTTGGCCAGTAAATCTGAAAGAGAAATGATTTCTGACCAGTACTTCCTCTTGCATTACCCAAATATATATATATATATATATATAAATATGTTAACATACTTGTTTGAACACATTTATTTTCACATGATTCAATGCTTTCATCTGTATTTTGCACTCTTGTTTTTACTGTTTGTAACAAAAAGTCTTTTCTTCAATCTCACTGAAAGTAATAAAGAGGAATAATCCTACCACAAATAAGATGTGAACAAAACAACCCTCTCTATTTTTTTTCAAGCTGTCTCTCAACCCTGCAAGATATGCATTTAAATCATTCTGAGTAGTAGTTATTATGTCTACATCTGGCTATGCATTAAAGGCATCTGATTTTTTTATGTCAGTGAATATTGAGGTATGGTTACATAATATCTAACAATAATTTGGTGGGATGCAAGCTTGCAAAATAGCCCTAGATTAGAGACCCAAGACTGCATAAAACAGTGTGAGTACATTTAGACTTTGTTTGTGCTTGTGGCATAATGGCCAAAATGACCCACCTGACCTTACCTTTAGCAGGGGATGCTCTAAGTGGCACAGGTATGACTAAGGATGGCAACCAAGTCTTATTGCCATTTTGATATGTTGTGTGTCTATAATAAGAGAAAGGGGAAGGATACAACAGGATGCTAAAATGCCAGATGTTTGAGCTAGTGTAACCTGAGTTCTCATGGGTATGAATGAAAATGGGATTTGATAGGTTGGTGATGGCTCTGTTGCATTCCAGTGAATTATGATAATGGAGGAATTAAAGATGAGCTTTGGGGAGGAAAAAAATTCAGAATGATATGATCCAGGAGAAAAAAAGATACTTTGTTAGGTACCAGGAGTCAAATCAGAGAGTAAGAATATTGATGATTTATCTGCAAATATATGTTTTCCATTAACAATTTTAGAACATGTTGGGATGTGCTTTTTCAAAGACAAACTAGTCAATTCAGTTAAGAAAAAAAACATTTTTTTAAAAAAAGTACCTGTTACAATTTATTTCAACCATCGATCTTAATGCACAAATATGCACTGAAAGTCAGAAAATGAACTAAGTCTTCTGTCAAACTAGATACATATTTAGCATTTGGTTAAAGAATGGAAGATGATTAACAGAGTGAATTTGCATGCCCAATATGACCTATTTTGATTTCATAGGAAATTATGCCTTGTAAGAAATAGCATTCTATTCAATTTGTTAGTCAGAAAATAATCTTATAATATGCCATATTTTTTATATGTCATTGGCCTGCAGAAATTAATTGGTTCAGAAATAATCCAATATATTACATAAAGGAATGTATTATATTTATAGGCATGTGAACTTAAAGACACTTTTTTACTTCACAAAATATGCTGGATGAGCAAGAACTCTCATATGTATTTCCTGACTATATAATGGGAGGAACACTATAGCCCACAGATTGTTTTATATAATGCTCACCAGTAACTTATCAGTACCTATAATGTTGCTAGATTTCACTTCTCCCTGCCCCATTTTTCCCTACAGAAAATGGAAGGAAGGAAAGGATAGACAGGTAGTCTGGAAATATAGGGTTGAAAACAAAAGCTGATACTAAGAAAAGCTTTAGATAGTTTCAGAAGAAAAGACAAAGAAAAGAATTGGTGTACTAGTTATTCAATGAAGAATTCAAAACACCAACAGAGAATAAAGAAAAAAAGTAGACATTTTCAATATCTACTTTGTTTCTGTCTCCAATTAAAAATACCTATATTTTCTGCTAGAAAATTATGGGCAGGTTAAAGAGAAGAGCATGTTGAAGAGGTGGGATTAAAGCTAAATAGAAATATGATCAGAGAATACTCTTTTATTTTAAATGCATTAAAATCTCCAGAACCAAATAAATTGCATCCAAAAATACTAAAGAAGCCAGTTGATGGTCTGACTCTGTTTTATTTTGGAGAAATAATGGTGAAAGTACTCAATGACTGGAGAAGAATAAATATTCAGTCTAAGTTCAAAAAGGAATAAATGAGGAAATCAGAAAACTATACACAGATCATTATGAATCAATAGTTGGCACAGACTTCCACGACAGGAGAACCAAGGAGTCCAAAATGATGAACATAATTGTGGATCTAACCCCATCACTTTCTACTGTTGCTTAGTAAAATTGCCAGTCTAATGAGTTCATTTGATAATTTTCTTAAGGTTACAATGCAGTAACGTAAGTAAAAAAATCATGAAACAGAGATAATTTTGTACAAAGCCTTGCATCAAATAAATTAAAGGGACCCGGGAATTTATTATGAAAATGGACTTTACCATGCAATTGTTCATTTGACAAACAACTATTGATTCTTTTTGTTTGTTTGTTTCTCTTAAAATTTCTTTTTAACCCTCAGTTTCTTTCTAACTTTTAGTCAGGAATACTGGGAAAGGCAGCTGTAAATTTAACTGGCCAATAGCAGGCGCAGAGTATATTGTATCAATAGTATATTGATACTATTATGGCCTCCCCTCTCTTATAGAAGGAAACCTAAGATCTTAGAGACAGGAATGGAAATCTGTTGGACAAGAGACTGCCTACCAGAACTGAGTTAAAGGTCTCAAAAGCAACTGGTTGATCTTGACACAAAATTATACTAGATGTAATTTAGATGGAATGTGAGAAACCATTGCCTTATGTGGAACTCTCAGCCTTTTGCTACAAGGGGAGGGGGGATTTTGGCAACAGCATGACTTTATTCTAATGTCTAGTAAACTTTTTATCTACTGAATTTTCAAGAAAGTGCTCAGTTTAAACCCTCTATTGCAGAAGTTCATAAGTGATTCTTTCCCTTTCCCTTGCGTAGGTTTATATTGAAATCAAGCTTCCCTTCCTTCAAGCAGTAGCTCAGCAAATAAACCTAGGATGCAGGCTGACAAAGGAGGGGGCTGTGGGAAAGAGAAGCACTGGTCTGTATATACAAAGAATCAAAGTATCTGATGAAAAGCAAGGAAAGCTTTAAATTAGCAAAGATTGCAGCTTCCTTGTGGTTCTAAGAAGCGTTGTAAGGCTGCTGTTTAAAACACAGCCTGTGGCAGAAATGACTGAAACACACTACTTGACCCGAAATACAGCATGTTTACTAATTGAGTTAACATATTTTAACTATATCTGTCTTATCAATTTTGAAATTATTTTGATTTGGCAGGAAAGGCATTTCCTCCAGATCTTGAAGTCATTATGACATTGGTTCTAAGCTGATGCTTGACTGTACTGTATGAACTGATCTTCTGAAATTCCATTTCAGAAATGCTTTTTATTGCCATGGCAATGCAATGAAAGTTTCTTTCTTTTGTCAGTATGGCTTATTAATTTTATTATTAGTTAAATTAGTGCGATACGTCACGACACATCATGTGATGTTGTGAGTTTGACACTCCTGCTCTAAAGTGTATGACTAAAATTGGGGGCAGAGGGAAACAAGGAGAAGATTTCATTTAGAGATTGGGAGAAAACATGGTTTGGTTGAGAACTGTTCAACTACATAACAGGCAGTCTTGTGATGATGTGGTCTTCTACTTCATGTATACAGTATAAAGGCTAAACAACAGTCTCCATCAGGGATACTACAGATCTTGCAGATCCTACCCTGAGTAACAGTTATTTTTTCCAAAAGTATACTTCCAAATTATTCCAAAAGTTACTTATAATTATTCCAAAAGTTACTTCAAAACATTGGATGTAAATTACCGAGCAATCAAAACACTGAGGGCCTGATATTATTTTGTTTCGCAAAGAGGATTTCAGATCTTGCTACATTTGGCACAGGATGAACAAGCTGAGCAATGATCCATCGCTGAAGCTTAACTTTTGGCAGAGAATTTTGGGAGTTAAAATTTATGAGCAAGATTGGCCTTCCAAATTTAAAGTTTATCCAGCTTACTGCCTTTCCATATGTTAAATTCCACTGCTCCCCACTTGGTTTACATTGGCAAATGGAACATGAGTGCATTCATGGTTCATATCATTCATCATTTTTTCATCAAAAGCCTGGAAGTCTTTTCCCAGGGTGCATTACAGTTTTACACCAATGTTACTAAACCTGGGAGAAGCTCTCTTCCAATAGGATTACATTAGTATCAGTAGCCTGGCAAATATCAGAGTTGAAATTAATCAAAGGGGCTTAAAAAACCAGTTCCACATTTTGGGCACAGCAGGAGAGATGCTGCCTCAGGAAACTCATTTAGAAAGAAAGTGGAGAAGAAATAAAAGCAAATCATCCTTTTGTTTAAGAAGAAACACAAGGGGGTATTTCTCTCCTTTTATAACCTGTTTTTTGGCACACAACAAGAAACAAGTGAAAATCTTATTAGTCTGATTTCTAAGACACACATTCCAATCATCAATCAAGTGTACTTTTTAAAAGATAAACCAAAATTTCCTCAAAAATAATACTAAGATTATTACAATTGGATCTGTCACAATGCAGTTGGTGCTGGCATCCATGAATATCTGTTAGCCTAGAGGGCATCCAATCTTTCAACAGAACAAGATAATACTTGAAACAGCAGCTCTTCAGTTTAGCAATTTAGCAGCTCTTCAGTTTAGTAACTACACAATTAATTTATTTGGCCACAGCTCTGTTATCCATTTATGAAGAGGCAGTGACACAAGAGGTAAACTATGTTTAATAGGATTGCTTTGCATTCATCTCTAACCTCGAACTAATACATTATAAAGAACATATTCCCCAAAACATGGTTAGGTTCAATTCTTGGCAAATACTAACTTCTTCACAATGCATTCTTTAAAAAAGAAGGAAGGAAGGAAGGAAGGAAGGAAGGAAGGAAGGAAGGAAGGAAGGAAGGAAGGAAGGAAGGAAGGAAGGAAGGAAGGAAGGAAGGAAGGAAGGAAGGAAGAAGGGAGGGAGGGAGGGAGGGAGGGAGAAAGAAAGAAAGAAAGAAAGAAGAAAGAAAGAAAGAAAGAAAGAAGGAAGGAAGGAAGGAAGGAAAGAAAGAAAGAAAGAAAGAAAGAAAGAAGATTGTTTATTTTGAGGTAATTCTGATAAGTAGCAATTGTTGTCTGTGTTTGATTTACCTTCAGAAAGGAATTTCCAATTCAATATCTATTCTATTCATACATGGATCTTTGGCTTACCACAGTCTCTTAAATTTTCAGATGGAGTAATTCTATTTCATGTCTTCTCTGATCTAGCCATATGTCTCTGTTGCATCACTGCTTTAAGAGTCATATTGACTTCAGTGAAAGGATCACTTAAAGCAAAATCATCTTTTCCCTCCCCCAGATTCATACAGAAGCTGGGGGCTGCTTTAAGAAAAGCATAGAAGTGCTGTGCTTGTGCTTGCTCGTGGTCAGATATTTTTCTCTTCTGGAGAGTTTCAATTGAGAGGCAAGATCAAGAATGACTTTCACTGAATTCACTTGTACTATTTGTAATTCAGTAATTTGGGAAGAGAAGGCATACTGCCAGTAAGGGCAGGGAGAAAAAGTAGGAACTGTGTCGCATGATTAATAATATCCGCATGGGAAATTTCCCAACTTCCAGTCTTAAATCCCATGTAATAAATCTTTTAAAATATTGTTCAAATGAAGCTGCTTTATTCATTGGACTCTGTCTTTATCAAGTTTTATCAATATGGCGTTTTTTTTGTTTTGTTTTTTCTGCCTAATTCTTAATCATGCCCCTTGCCCATTGAATCTAGCACAGTTAACTCTGAATAACAAATCCATCAACTTCCATAAAAAAAACCCTATATATTGAGGGTAATACCTTAATGAGTTGGTGGTGTTGTGGTGGAAAGACTATAATGGAGAATTTAATATACACTGGAAGTCAAACATAACATACATATTGCAGTGAAAATAATATAGTGCTCAGATACCCTGCATATATTATGGTCCAACCTGGAACTCTTCAGTAATTACAGGGCTGGCACAGTGAGAACATGAGTTTTGAATCATTCTTTAATCACAACACTAGCTGCCGAATGAGTTGTATTACTCTTTCTTGTGCTAATTTATGTCTCTTTATTCCTAGCACTTTTCTCTCACCAAAATGCCTTCCTGAACTGCTGGCATTTCATTTCTTAATTTGACCACCCAGTAGCACATGGCAACTTGCCTCTTTTTACTGTCAAATTGTGCCCTGGAAGGCCTTGGCATGATCCCAACCTCACCACTTTATGTGATACCCCTACTCAATCTGTCATCTCTTTTCCTGTTGTGTGGTTTTTCTTGCTATGTGCAGGAAGAGAGACATTATGCTTGCTAGTCTACCAGAAGTTTTTAATTTGTTTTGGTATATGGCAGAGAGTTGGGGAAGATTGCTAAAACTTTGTTTAGAAAAAACTAGTAGAATCTAAGGCATTTTCAAGTAAATGATAAGAAAGTTTTCCATGGCTTAAAATAATCTTTCTTAAAATTCATAAATAAAACAATGTCAGTAATTATTTTATTAGGACTGGGGAGTATTGCTTGATATTAAAATATTTACCTCATCAATTATAGTGCTTCTTTTGTTTTCTAAAGGGTTTTTTTATTTATTTATTTTAAACTTAAAGCCATCCAAATTGAATGGATCTTGCTCATTGAACAATTATTTTCTAATTATCATGGATCTGGACTGAACTTTTTTTTAAGGGACCCATAGTCTAATTTATTTGCCATTAATTTGTGAAGTTTTTAAAGCCCAACATCTATTTCGTGCTTTTATAAACTACTAAAAATTGTATGACTTTAGGGTTTAGTACACTTCTCAAAATGAAATTTACCTACTAGTAATACACAAGATATTTTCATTTGAGGTAAGTTCTACTGAGTTCAATGGAGTTTACTTCTGAGTAGATATGTCCATCTTCCTTCATGTTATCAGCCCTAAATCCATTGCTCCTTCAGAAATAATGTCATGAGTGATACGTGTCATGGAATGTCAGTGGAAGGCACAAGACTGAGGGAAAGCAGTTTAGTACATCTTGTATGTTAAAATGGATGGGTAGAACTCCACTGTTATACAAGCAACCCACACACATTCATAACATAATAGTAGGCACAAGAATGATGAAGTTTGCTGCATGCTTGCTTAGTAGATATTGCTTTTAGTTTCACAAAGCAGCAAGTAGAATATGTCTGTAAATGTATTAAATGCACGTGCAAATGAAGCAGGACATAATGGTTGAAAGAATCAAGTCTTATGGAGGAAGATTTTCTGTTACATAGGATGGTTGATGGTAAAGTTCATGGAAAGCACAATAAATGGGTTAATTTCATAATATGAATTTCATTCCAGCCATACTTCTGGAAAGCCCAGCTTTGTGATAATTATCTGCTGCAATGAGAATTAATATTTATAAATAGAGAACGTGGAAATGGTTAATAGTTTTCAGAAGTCTTTTTAGTACAATTTTTTCTAAACAGCCACCACCAAGAGATGAAACAAAAACAATATGGTTGACAACACTATTTCTATGCAAATTATTACATAAATTAACGTGAATTAAATAATAAAAAGTTAAATAATTGCAAAAGGACTGGTGTTTTTAAAAACCTCTATAATAATAATAATAATAATAATGATAAAGTTGGAAGGGATAAAAAACTTCATAACCCACAAGGATGAAAAGGAAGAAATGTTCACCATTCTCACCTTCCCTTGATGCATCACATAATACTAGTTAGCATTTATCTGAGTTCTGACATATTTCATTAAAAAGAATCTTCACAATCTAACAATGTAAAAAAATATAACCTTCCATGTTAGAGTTATGATGGGAATGGCAAACTTTGAGTGAAACAGTACCAAGGGCTAGATCAACAAATTGAATTTTATCCAGCTATGCTAGCTGGGATATTATAAGACTTGAAGTTCAAAATTTCTGGGCATAGACATCTGTTCTTAATCATGATGATGTCAAAATAACAAAACAACAGATGTAACATGACTACAAACTCTATTTTTTATATTTGTATTGTGATATCACAAGAATATATAAGTGATAGAGTTTGAGTTGTGACATCACAATGCACTTTTTTGTTATCCCCCTTTCCTCCTCCATAATTGCCTCTGTTTTGGATTGGGGAAAGTTGTGCAGATCACACAATCTATGTTGTGCCTGTTATCTAACCCTCAGCACCAGTGATCTTCATTTGATAATGGATGCCCATCTGCATAGAAGCAAATTAGATTCATAGAGTGACTCACACAGGGACTTTATTTAGGTAGCCCTTGGCTTCACTGAACATTGGGACAAACTTTTAGTGCTGAAGCACGTTGCACTATTTGCCCTGCTGACCTAACGTGTGCTTTGCTGTTCCACATTGAGCATTTTTCATAAATGTTTCCAAGAAACGAGATAAAATAAGTGAAATTTAATACAACAGAAAAAAGGTTTATCATGTTGAGGGCTTTGGGGGGGAGTAAGGGGCCTAGAAAAGAATAATTCTGTTAAACAAATTAATTTAAATAAGTTCCTTATAATGAAGCAAACATTGTGCAAGTCATTCGATATGTTTAGTGTAATTTCTTAAAAGTTGTTCCTTATGCTTCAAGGAAACAAAATGGCAGTCCTGGCCAACTGTCTTGGACTTTTGGTTTTTATACACTTTGAACTGAGCTGAGTTTAAGATGTTTTTTACCCGGGGATTTGTGGTTTTCTAACAGCCATGTACATTTTTGCTCCAGAAGCTTACTTGGAGTCCCAGAAGCTCTATAAAGAAACTGAAGGAAATAATGCAATTTAGATAGTATTGTAGAAGCACAAGTGCCTGATGGGCAGTTTCATTCAAATTGAGGAGGGTGATAAAACATAGCAGAATGTGATGCCAGAGATTCAGTTTCTGCACATGGAAAACTATAATATCAAGGGGTCTACGTTTTCAACAAATATAGTGCGTAAGAAATATTTTATTCATTTATGAGAAGATCATTTAAAAATTATTGATATTGTTTTACAGCCAGGCTCTCACACAAAGAGAAAGACAACAGAGAGAAAAGTAACATAGCAAATAGTATGGGGGCTTATGACTAAGAACATTTAATTGTTTAGCTGTGGTGCTTTATAAAATTTTGTAGAAGTCAAATACTCTGATCTTAAACATTGCGGGTAAGAGAAGGCTGCGTTCAGACAAATCAGGATTTTTAGTTGAAATTGTTGAACAAATGCTGTGTCTTGGTTTACACATCATGCCAAACCATAATGGGTAGGTTTACATATCACACTATGCCAGAAAAGAGCAAACCATGTTGTAGCTTATTGTTCTGTGTGAACCAGCCCCCTGCTTTGTAAACTTCAGCATGGAGCTTGTTAAACAGTTCTGGATTATTTCTCTCTCTCTCTCTCTCTCTCTCTCTCTCTCTCTCTCTCTCTCTCTCTCACACACACACACACACACACACACACACACACACACACACAGAGAGAGAGAGAGAGAGAGAGAGAGAGAGAGAGAGAGAGAGAGAGAGAGAGAGAGAGAAACACAGGTGGCACAGTGGCTAGAATGCAGTACTGCAGGCTATTTCTGCTGGCCGCTGGCTGCCTGCAGTTCGGCAGTTCGATTCTCACCAGCTCAAGGTTAACTCAGCCTTCCATCCTTCCAAGGTTGGTAAAATGAGGACCCAGATTTTGGGGGCAAGATGCTGACTCTGTAAACCACTTAGAGAAGGCTGTAAAGCACTGTGAAGCAGTATATAAGTCTAAGTGCTATTGCTATTGCTATCTTCAGTTCCAGGAAATAAAAATACAGAAACTCCATTGCCCATATTTTCAAGTCTTCCTTCACACTAAAAGAAATATGATGTTCTTAATACACTTACCTCCACATCGGATAATAAATTCAGTGTATACAGTGGGGTTGAAATGTTTGTGAATCCTTATGAATGTTCAATATTTCTGCATAAATATGATCTAAACATGATCTCCCTATAAGCCCTAAAATTAAATAAAGAGACCCCAAATACACAAATGTATTTGATCATTTAATAATTGAGGAAAAATATCCAAAGCTGCATTGCCTTAAGATAATTTAAAAATATTGAACATTCAAAAGGGTTCAGAAAATTTTCAGTTCCACTGTAAGTGGAATTTTCACACAGCTTTTTAGAACTTTAATCCACTAGTTGGAAAAATAAGGAAGTGAACTGCTGGTTTCCTTCCTTGAAATATCTGTGCTGATTTCTTCTTAACTGAAAGTTTATTTCCCCTCTTGGGTAGTGTTGAATATTAAATCCAGGAAGTCTTAGCTTGCAGGAAAGTATTATTACTATGCTCTATCTAAGGACAGTGTGGGGTGTGGCTTTTACACACAAAAAGTGTGACTTGTGAAGCTATCCACTGTCCTTTGCAGCTAGCTGATCAACAAGACCCATGGCCAACAATGAACACATCACTATTCAAGCTCTTTGGAGCAGAAAAAGGCTTTCTGAACCTAAGCTGATTTCCAGTTTAATAAATGCAAACCAAACCTAATCTACACTCCCTTGCTGAAAAAGTATTCAAATGTAACTCTAATAATATTAATAAATCCCTGCAAGATGGGAAGATTGTAGAATCACATTCAAATAACTATTAATCCATGTAGTTGCTTTTGGCAGATATACACAAGAATTCCCTTAGAATAGCAGGTTATTTATTTATTTGTTGCTGACATTCTACTATACAATGAATTCTGCATTTTCAACCTGGCAAGGCCACATTATCTAAAATGGGGGGGGGGAGGGAGACATTCTCACAGATTGTTGCATTAAAAAAGAAAAGAAAAGAAACATTACCTCCTCTCCCTCTCTCTTTCTTTGCATCTTACTTTGCTCCCTCATTTTTATTAGGAAAGCGACCAGCTTTCTTTTGTTGGGGGCAACTTTTGTTCCTTGGTCTGGGACTCAGCCTTAAATTAAGTGTCAGCCTTATTACCAAACATATCTGCTCAGTGCGTCCCTGCTCTGCCAACAGTTTACCAAGGAGCATTTTATCCCCTTCAGGGAGGCTGAGCAGCATGAAAAATATCCAGCCTGTTGTGTCAAAGTGGTTTTCCTCCATCCGCAGGCTTGAATTCCTTTGGTCTCTCTCAACCGCCTGCTCTTGAGGACTCAAAGCTGCCAAGCCATGATGTCAAGCAGCCTTTTCTTTCCCTTCCCCCCTCAGTGCCCACATTCAGCCCTGTGGCTGTTTCGGTCTCCCCACCCCCAGCCTTATGCAGCTGAAAATCCCAGTTGATTCAAAAGGTTCAGGCAGTTCTGAGTGGCCCACATTAGCTGGGCATGTTTCCTTTCTGCCAGATGAATGAAAGGGGCTCACAATAAAGCTGCCTCCCACGGACACACTCTAGGCCGAAATGCAGGGCCCTGCCCAAATCAGCATAAATAGGATCACAATACAAGACTGCAATTATGCCAGGGATTTCCAAATTCAGCTTGCCAATTGTCTGACACTCTCAACTTCACTTTTAGACTTCATAATTCCAACTGTCATATTTTAGGCTGGAAGGCAGCATCTACTCAAACCTCTAGGGCAGAGAGATCTCCAAAAAGGTTTGAATGGACCATGGATGTCTTGCTTGCTGTTTGCTGGTTCACAGTCACCACTTGCAAATCATTTTACCTCACCAACATGCTTTCTGCCAGGCCTCTGCTCCTTCTCCCCTTTCACCCTTGTATTAATTTGCAGTTAAGATAGAAAACAATATGCTTTTAAACAGAGGTAGCAATGCATTCAGGCTTAAAGAGCTTTCCCCAAGACCACAATGGAGAGCCAATGAAAGCAGATATATAGACTGAGACCATGCAAGGTTTGCCACTTTAACAGCCTGACTGACAGGATTCTGATTTCATAGATTTTAGGGTTGGGAAAGGACAGTGAAGACTATCCAGTCCAGGATTGAAGGTGTAAAGAACCATTTCATGTACAGTTTCAATAAATCCAGCTTTCTCAATGTTTCATTGCACTGTGTTTAGTATTCATTTGTGTTCATTTTGGTGTGTGAGTTGTTAAGGGAGGTATGTATATTAAAATTATACTAAAAGGAGGTGTGATAGCACAAAGTTTAGAAATCCTGATCTATCGACCCTTCTGCCTAGTGCAAGATTTAAATGCAATTTCGGGCATATGCAGGTGTTTATTATTTCATAATCAGTAAACACATTTTTTTGTGATGGTGTGGTTGTTATGACGCAATGAAATATACTCAGATCCACTCAGAGTAGTCATTTTCTTGCCTACAATAAGTGCTATTTCTGATAATCTATTCTTCTAAGAAATTCTCATTGGATACTTAATGTGTAGTTATTAAGCATGATGATAATAAGACATTTGGAGAATGGGCAGTGAAATACTTTTTTGGGGGTATTGATGCAATAATTTTGAAAGTCTACAGTGTTTTTCTTTCACCAAATATGAAGTGAATCTGTGGTACTGGCAGTCCTCAACTTACATTCCTTCATTTAGTGAGTGTTTAGTGACGTTACAATGGCACTGAAATATTAGATTCTTACATCAAATTTTAAGTGATGATTTTAAATGCTTTTTTTTGTAAGTGTTTCTCCATAATCTACACTGAATGGTTTAAATTGTGTTTTTTCCCCATAGAACAAAGTTTTATATTAATGATTTAATATTTCTCCGTGTGTATGTAGAATTTCTGTGTATACTGGCAGAATACTCTTTGTCCTCTCAATTACTAAGCCCAGTGAATGAACCCAACTATTTGCTGGTATGCACACCTGTGAAAAGGGGAGGGAAGGCAAACTCCTGTTTTTGATGTAAGAGGCCCATTTGCTGATCTGAATAACCTCAACAATCCATTCACACCTTTGTCTTTCTTCTTTCAGGTCTGAAGTCCCTTTTTCTATGTCTTTGTTTTTACTTGACAAGTCACACATGTTCTGAATAGCTGCTCCAAGCCATTCAGCATTTATATATGTGTGTTTGTGCTTGTGTGTTTGAAGGGGGAAAGAAGAGGAAAGAAGGCTGATAAGCTGGGACAAGTTGAACAAAACAGACTTCTGATCTTTTTTTTAAAAAAAAAAAGTTCTGAAAGCTTTATAGTTGCTTGGACACAGGTCATGGGCCAGACAAGTGGCACTTCCAGGATTAAACTGCCCAGATCTCCTTTTCTCTAGCCACCCTTTTCACAGCTAGTTCTCTCATGTTGCTAAATTTTGTATCTTCCAAACACTGATTTATTTATTTAACTTGCCCCCAACTCACTTAGAAGTGACCAGTTGAAAAAAAGAGGAAAATTGAAGGTCTAGAGAGGATTGACCGATAGCTGCTTTTTCATGAGGCAACTGGACTTTCTTGTTTTTCTTTGTAGACATTTTTCTTCTCATTCAAGAAGCTTCTTCAGCTCTGAGCTGAAGTTGGATAAGAAGCAAAATGTCTTCAAGGAAAAACAAGGAAGTCCAGTTGCCTCATGAAAAAGCAGCTTTGGGACAACTATGACCAGGATGACAGAGAATCTCCATAAATATTTAGAGAGGATTGCACAAGTTTGTACATCACCTACTTCCTGTGGAAGAGAAAAACCAGTCTCCTGGCCTTTCCAATTATCCTATAGTTCAGTGGTTCTCAACCTTTTTAATGCCGCGACCCCCAACCGGTCTAAGTCGAGGACTAAACCGGTCGCAAGTCGAGGACTAAACCGGTCATAAGTCGAGGACTAAGCTGGTCATAAGTCGAGGACTACCCAACCGGTCGTAAGTCGAGGACTTTCCCTGCCCGGGAGCACCGCGGATGCGTGGGTCCACCCCCTGCGCCGGCCGAGGCGTAGCTGGCAAGCGGCAGAGACGGAGCAGGCCGACCACCAGCTGGCCCAGCCCAAGGGAGGTAAGGCACCCGCCGGAAAAGGGAAAAAAAATGGCGGACAGCCTTGCTTGGCGACCCCCGTGAAATGGTCGATCGACCCCAAATGGGGTCGCGACCCATAGGTTGAGAACCACTGCTATAGTTCAATAAATGAAATGAGGCAGCAAACAACTTTCTTCCCCACCCCAAGAAAAAAGGCTTGGGGAAAGTGAGAGGGGACCTTAAGGTTCCACTTTTGTTCCACTTCCATGTTCCCAACTGGAGCTTGCAAATATTCAACTACTGCATAAAAATAAGGCAGGTAGAATGGAAGATAATATTGTTGTAAACACAGAAAGGGGAAAATTGCCATTGATGCCCGTATAATTGACCATTAGGAACTGAAAGGTAGCTGCAAGAAGAAAAACCTTTGTCATTTTCACAGATGATTAAAGATAGCAGTAATCCTGCTGTTTCTTTCTGTTGGGCATTGGTCTTATGATATACATACCTTTGCATGCTTTCCTGTGCGTGATGGGTTTGGTCATATCCCGATAGTAGCCTTCTTTGCAATAGTGGCAGTGACGACCAGCTGTGTTGTGTCGGCAATTAAGGCAAACACCCCCACTCTTGCGACCAGATAATTTGTAGAGTTCCATGTTAAAACGACACCTTCTGGCATGTAGGTTGCAGTTACAAGCTGGAAAAAAGGAGGAAAAATGGAGGTGTAAAGTTTGGTGGTTCTCAGATATTGATAAATTTGGCATGAAATGGTATATTATCTAGCTATATTATCAGCAAGCAAATATAAAATAACAACAAGCCCCCAATTCCTGGTCACCCACATTCTGTAACATTGTATGTCAGCTTCTGCCCTGGAAGATACTTTAATAAGACTTTAATCAAAATGTTAGACTTTTGTTGATTTCTCTAAAACTATCAAGAAAATAACACAAAAAAGCTTCCCTAAAGTGGTGTCCTTTGCAAATATGTTGGAGACTGCACAAATCCATGCCACAAATCTCTGACTCATCATTATGGGGCTTTGATATATGGTTTATTAATCTGCTTTGGAACAGTGAAACTTTATAATCCATTCTAGTTTCCTAGGTTTAGTTCATGCTGCCAGTGGGAAATAAAGGCATGACATTTGCTCATTGTATTTGATAACTGATATTATTAATTCTTTGTTCTGAAATTGTAACACAGTTTTTAAACGAATTCCTGCTGATATAATTCCATTCTCTCACTCAACTATATCCAAAGCTTCTGTTTCTGAAATCCTGTTTGGAGTGTTCATTTGCAAATTCTATACAGAATATGAATCCATTTCTATAAACCCCACTGTAACATATAAAAACATAATTTCATTCTAAGTTTATATTTTAAGCAAATACATCATGTACAAATTTACTTACATAAAGTATCAGGGAGGTTTTTAAAAAACAGAGGGATATACAGCACAATATCCTTCTTTCAGGATAACATAGATGCTTACAAATCCAACAAAGCAAAGTCATTCAATTATCCTAGGATTAGGCACTCAAAGGCCAAATTTTAGTCCATGAGCACTCTGGTAACCAGGATTCAGAGTTCTAAAATGCAACACTAAAAAAGTAATATTTTTTTAAAAATCAAGCAGGAACACATCTGGTCTCTGACATTATCCCAGCTTGGACTGCCTTGAACTGCATTCATTCATTCATTCATTCATTCATTCATTCATTCATTCATTCATTTTCAAGTTGTAGAGCCCATTCATACAAAGCTGTTAACTTTTGACACTTATCTATTCATAGAACTAGTTATAAGCAAGGCTGTCCATTTAAGAACAGTTACTCCTGAAGTCTTCATTGCAAGCACTTCTTCAACTGCCAGCTAGTTACTGAAACCTCTTCAGGAATCTGCACCTTCAGGGGCTCAGCAGACTTCTGCCCTCCATACTGAAAGTGAGGTCCTATCCTTCCTTGCACCTAAAAGGACAGTCTGATGTTCCTTCCCCTGAGTATGATCAGTTAATGAAATCTGGCTTCGACTATTCTTCCAGGAGGCTCATGTCATGTCACTAATTATATTCTAAGGCTTCTAAGAGTTCTGTATCATGGGAAGTAGATACCCATTTCTCATTCAATCAGTTCTAGGCAATTCACGGATGCAATGTCCTGCGGGCTGTAGTTCATTCCTTCGCAGATGAAAGCAACACTCTCTAGCACAGAGGTCCCCAACCTTTGGGGCACCAGGGACCGGTTCTGTGGAGAGAGGTTTTTCCATGGACCAGAGGATGCATGGTTTTGTGTGCTGCCTGCATCTCGTGGATGTTGTTTGTGTGGACTAGTTGCTGGCATGTCGTGGCTTGGTACTGGTCCACAGACTGGGGGTTGGGGATCCCTGCTCTAGCACAAACCCTGTTCTGGTCCAGTTCCTATTTCCGTGCTTGTCTGGCTGTGAATTCCTTTCCCATGGGATTCTCTGCAGAGATTAATTAGTTTATTATTAGAACTGCATCTTATTCACGCATGCCTCTCACTCACTGGTTGCTTGTTGCTCTTCTTGTGTTAATGTTAACATTCCTTCCAGTTTCTCCCTGCTTTCATTTGTTCTAAAACTATTGACTTCAACCGCAGTATGTCACAAACACGTCCCTGTTTATTACAACAGTGTTTCCAACACAACCAATTATCCAACTTGCAGAAAACTCCAAGTATCTGTATGTCCCTGGTTCCCTCCTCCCCTCACTCCCCCATTTCTAATCCTGGTCTAGTTTGGAGGGCAGCGACAGTTTTATCACCAAAGTAACCATTAAGGAGCTATTCTACTGTGCCAAATCACTGGGGTTTTGTTGTGTCTGGGGTTCTGCTACTATTGTCCTATCACACATTACAACACATCTTAACTATTTTTGATCCAGAGCAGACACATATTGCTATTTATGCTCCACTTTCTTCATGCACCTGTTTACAGAAACAAGGCTCTTAAAAAAATATGGATATTTTGCATATATACAAAATAATATTCTTTGGAACTGCAAATTCTAATTTCATCCTGAGGGGGATGGATTGGGAACCAATGTTTTATCTTTCTGGAAAGCCCAGTTTCTAAATATCCTGTCCTTGGACTGAGCTGGCACTTAGCCAGCATTCACTGGCAATACAGTAACTGTTTTTAGCCTCTTAAGCTTAATGCTGCCCAACAGGGGAATTGGCCTTAATGAGAAATACTTTCAACCTTTCCCCATTCATCTACATCCAAAAATAAAGGAGTGATGCTAATACACTTAATAAGAGAAAGGAGTAAAGATTAAAGGCTGATGGATGGTCAGGAGGAGTTTGAAATGTCTGCTATTCATATCAGTGAAAAAAAAAGGAATGTGAAGTTGACCTTGTTTTTTAGCAGTTAAATCCTGTGGTATGATAAATAGTTTTTTCTTCTGAACTTGTGCAGAGTATATATCAATAAATAGCTCACACAAAGGAAGAGGAGCTGCAATTGTAAGTCCTGAAACCAGCTTATTCCTCAATCATAATGATGTGGGAAGAACTAATGTGGTAGAATATTATGCATGGAAAAGGTCTAACCCTTGATACTTCACATTTGAAGATGGGTCTGGAATAATTTATCTAAAACAGCAGAGAGCTGCTAACATTCAGTCAGTAAAACTGAAATAGAGGTCCTTGTCATCTGTATTACATGGTTGGCAGGAGTCACACTAGGAGTCAAAAATGACTTGATGGCACATCATCAGTCAATCAAATAGCAACTTTTCTGCAGTGTTGCAGCGTTACTGCTCCTCTACCAACATTTTTGCTGTCCTCCCCATCCTAGCATCATTGGCAGAACTAAGCATAGTGTGATTCAGAAGAAGGTAGCTTCCTATAATTTCTTTTTAGGGTGTTTGGCTGGCTTCCTGAAGATAGAAAAATTCTTCCATTGCTATAAGGCAGCAGCACCCTAACTCCGCTCCCTATGGGTTCTTGTCTCCATGTCATTCAGACCTTTTAATCTATCCTATTTAGCATAAATGAACCTGGGGGGTGAGTGGGGTTCTTGATGCTCTTTTGGTTGTTTTCTTGCATATTCTCCTTTATCAACAAATGAACTCGTGTATTGTATAGTATGTCTATAACTAAGCCATAGCGTAGCAACCAAGAACTAGTGATTAGTCAATCCATGCAACTATCTGATCTTGGGAGATTAAAAAGTGATGGGAACCATCCATATTTAGTTAGTTAGTCCCTGCAGTTTTTCTGGGCAAGGTTTTTCAGAAGTGATTTGTCCTTGTCTCCTTCCTAATGCTGAGAGACACTGAGATAAGGTCACCTAATTGCTTTGGTGCATAAGGTGGGACTGTATCTTAGTTTTCTGGTTTGCATTGGGTTGCCTTAACCTCTACACCAAACTGGCTCTGTCTATGATTATGTCACTAGCACAAACTCTTTTCAATGTGTCTATAGTGTATATTTTCTTACAATATATTCATAATTTAAGTGTCTCATCTTATCTCTGCTACAAGTGTAAGGATGCATAATCAATATATCTGCAAGCCTTCAGACCGAACTTACTATCAACAATTATTTTATTTTGGACTGTAAGAAAATTTCAAGAAATGAGGTGAGTTAATTCAGAAGAATCGTAAAATCCCAGATTGATATTCCTGGGATAGTTTCTTATTAGCTGTTCAGTGCATATTTTGCCAATGAGAACATACAAAGTTTTGTTTAATTTTCTTCAGAACTTGACTTGTCCTTTTAAAAATCACTGTATTGCCTGAAATAAACATGAACTTAATTTTAAGAAGATCCATACCAATGGGAAGAGAAGACAAAGAAAAAGAATCCTGTCCAATATCTAGTTCTTATACTTTGTAGCTTTATAGTTCATTAAACTAAGTTTGCTACCTCCAGCTGAAATCAGTCTTGATGACTTTTCTCCTCCAATGTGTGAACATGATAAATATACAGTACATATGCTTATGCATTTATTTACTGCAGCATGTAAGCATGAGTAAATTAATAGAACTATATAGGACTGTTTATATTACCTGCCAAAAATCAGATTCTCCAAAAAAGAGAGAGCAAAAAAAATGTGCATATTAATGGAACAATAACCAAAATTAATTCCTGGTAAATAGATTTACACCTTTATTCACATTTTTAATAGATCTTATCTCCATATATCAACTCATAGCAAAGAAACAGATTATATAAATCTATGAAAATTCTCATACTTAAAATTTATGATGTTATCTCAAATATATATGTAATATCTACCATCAGAATATTGGCTAGATCAGGGGTAGGCAACCTTGGCTCTTTTATGATTCATGGACTTCAACTGGCTCAGGAATTCTGGGAGTTGAAGTCCACGAAGTTGAAGTCCATAAAAGAGCCAAGGTTGCCTACCCCTGGGCTAGATTATTTCCAGAAAGTAACCAATTCTTATAGATGAATGAATCTACATAGGAAGTCATAAATGCCTGGAGCTAGAATTATTATAAATAGGAATTAATTAATAATATTTAACGTCTCTGTTTAGAAGGAGGTGAACTTTTTCAAGGTTTCAAGGGGTAGCAATTTAACAAAGTCAGCTACATTGGTGCAAAACTCAAGCCTTGAAAGATAAAAAATCCACCTCCTTCTAAACAGAGAAGTTAAGTATTATTAATGAATTAGTGGTAGGACAGTCCTCAGGGGAAGAAACTGAAAGCTGTCTTCATCTGCCTTTGTTACTGAACTCAGAAAACATGTTGTGGGAAACACAACAAAACAAAACAATCCTCATCACCAAAAAGATGGGTGTTTTTTTTAATCCAGTCAGCGTGACAGAGCCATAACTTTCTTTCTGAGGCATTTCCTGCCTTAGACAAGAGAAACTGCACACAGTGTGAGCACTTTGGGAGCACTTACGAGGTCCTCCTCCCAATGCCCATGAATTATAAGCCACAGCCCAGCTGCTTGATGTGCCAGACATGCTAACAGATGCTTGACAGACTGCAGCTCTTGGGAAGCCCTGGGTTCTCCTTGGAGGCAGAGCTGGCTCCAGGGAACAGTTGGCAGGTCCAGCTACTTGTTTCTATCCAACAGAGCAAAACCAAGCATTTGTGGTGTAGCTTGGCCAGAGATGCCAGGGTGGGGTTTCGGGGTGGGGGAGGATAAGGCTCATTCAGGGGGCTGATCCTCCCGCTGTGAAAGTGTGTGCATGGGGCGGGAGTCTCAGGAGGCAGGGAGACTGGTGAACAATGAAAACCATTATGTGGGTTTTATGCTTTTCCACAGGCATCTTCTGTGGCTGATTATTGGAGAAAAAAGGCCAGCCGTTCACTGTGCTGGGGCAACTCCTCTATGCTTAACTTTTTTGTGTGTTTTCCTCACGCTCATTCATAGGCTCCCCTTGCCTCATGCAAAAGGTGCCGGATCGCACTGCGTGTATCAGCTACAGATGGGGTTTTCTATCCAACAAGGAAAAGAAACGTCTTGCTTATCTTTGGAGTGCTATAAGCACTTATAAAACCAGGAGGAGAAAGAACTAATAATAAGATTAGAGGGTTTTTTTTTCCCCTTTACACTTCTGTTGAAATGCATATCTTGCTTGCTGATTGCTTCAGTTCATCTGATAAGTTATTTTAATATATTTACTCTGGAAAACGGTGACAGTTTTAAGGCAACTGTATTCAATCCAGCAATGGGCTTCTTATATTTTATGTTATAAGATACAAGATAAGTTATAATGCGAATCAGATTTTAAAGGGAAAAAAAAATAGTTAATGCATATGAACCTGTTGTTAGAAGAGTAAATTTATGAACACATTAAAAAGAAACAGGCATGTCCTGAAACCTAAACTGAAGTGTAAGACAGAATAGTGGCAGATTTTTTTCTATAGCCCATATCTAGAAAGGAATAGACAAAATAGTTTAGCACCAGGCTTTATGACTACACCAAGACATATGTAATAGTTGGAGCTATTCATACTTTGATTTCTCAGTGGCTTTTTATACTGCACTTGGTCCCGTGAATCTGCAGCTCCCATTTTATTTATTAGGATTTATATGCTGCCTTTCAAGGCATCATTCATAGCACTCCCCTCTCCAATTTTTCCCTTTAACAACACCCCTGTGAGGTAGGTTGCACTAAGAAAGAAGGATGGTCCATAGTCTCCCGTGAACTTCACAGCTGAAGGTGTTCTTGAACCTACTGTAGGTCTCCCTGATCCTTGTCTAATGCCTTAACCAATACAGCACACGTATTACACAGACCTACAGAAATGAAACTATGGCTAATGATACCCTGCTTTATGGCTGTTCCTGATTTTCTCCACCAGAGGCTGAAAACCGAGTTCACTGTAGATTTTCTTCCCTTAAGATTTCAGTGGCAACCCAGTTTGTGCTTTAGATAGGTAAAATTGTGACAAATAATTATTGTTCTTGCTTATCTACTGTACTATTGAATCAATCAGTCCGGGTTCAGAAGTCACAGTAAACCCAACGGCATACAACTTGTCCGTCAAACAATCCGGGGTCTGGGAATTTCATTTCATCTACTATTACCTCTATATAGGAGAAAGCAGAAATATTCTTTTTTCTTTCTTTCAAAGAAACCAGAATGAAACTCGTGATCAAAATTTAAAGAGAATCTGGGGGAATAAAATCTCAAGTTTTCAAATGAAAACTTTCACACACAAATACACCTGTGCATGCTTCTCAAAAATGCAATTGCATCATGCTGCCATCTTATTCCTAACCTTGAAATTTAGAATGAAAGAATCAGTGCTTGGATCCTTATGTTCAAAATCATTAACGAGGTGGGTTGAGAATTCAAATAATATACTAATATACTAAGAGCACTTACCAAGAGAGAGTTGTATCTGCACCTATTAATACAAATACAAAGATCCATATTTCATTCCTTGGAAATTCAACCAATTTTTGAAAAATCTACTCAGCTACATCCACATGCAGAGCAGAGCAGAGCAGCTCCTCAGCTTATTTCATTCCACTTCAGACAGATAGTGAATACAGATTGTCTGCAGCTTTGTATTTTGTTGGAGAGAGAATGCTTGCAATGTCTCACATGTTAATGAGAACCCATTAAGGACATTTAGAATGGAGTATGTCAGTGCAATGTTATTCAGATCCAGAGTCTTTTAAGCAAATGACTCCATTGACTGGGGGTGTAATATAAAAATAAATTAGCTGTTCTGCATGCCACTGAAAATAGATTAATTCTATGTTCTATTTATTATTATAATATACTTTCCAAACAATTCTACAAGGAAATAATAGATTCTTCGACATAAATAAAACCAAGTACACTATGACACCAAGATGAGTGAAATATATAATGGCATTATCTCTGAACTAGCAGATATTTTTAAACTGGGAGTCCTTCTTTTCTCTTAATTACTTACGGGAAGTAATGATATAAGAGACATCACTTGGCTCAGAATGTCACCTTACAGGCTCTATGTCATTAATCTATTTTTATAATAGGATACCTATGGTTTTTCTTAATATTTAGCTGGTAGAAATAGTCATTGGATTATGTTTTATTTCCACTTTTGCACAGAAAAACATGGTGCCTAATTTGTTACTGGCAGATGTGAAGGAGAAGGAGTCTGGTCTGAAAACTGAAGGCTTGTCAGAGAAGGCTGAAAGGGGCATGGATTTGAAAGACTCAGAATTGACAAAACTGATGAGTGATGAACTGGATAGATGGAGATTGGGGAATGAACTTATTGTACCTAACTGGAAAACATATGTTAAAAGATATTGCATTTCAATCTGTTGGAGGTTTTTTGAACAATATATGTTTGTGTGTTTGTGTGTGTGTTTGTGTGTGTGTGTGTGTGTGTGTTTTAGATAGAAGTGAGGTCAAATTGGTTGTGTAAACAAAATTGTAGAAGTTTATAAACTTATGGAAGCTGTGTTAATCTCACTGGCCTGTGTTGTCTAGTTACCCCCATTATTAAAGTGCCTAAGATAGGACTGCATTTTTACTGATATCTTAGAGATGGAGGCTGAAGGTGATTTAAATTAGGGTTTCTCAAACCAGCCAGAAAATCTCTGGCTGAGTCTAGGAATCAGAATCAGACTGTAGCATTATTCAGACCCTTCTTTTGGAATGGAGTTTCCCAAGTATATTCTTGGGGTTTGTTTTTAACTAGTTGTGTAGACCTCTACAGTTTATATGAAAGAGCACAATACAAAATTCTGGAAACCACAAGAAGTAGTAGTAAAATAAAAATCACGTTGAGTCTTCTCATCTCTGTGAGTGCATATACAAATGAGATTATAGTAAATAATCTGGCAAATGTAAAGTTCCAAAATGTAGTTCAGCATGTATGTCTTTCTATTGTTAATAGTCAAGAAAGCACCAACAAATGGTTCAAGGGTGACACCAGTCCAGAAGAGCACTACAAAAACAACACAGAAGAATACAGGAGGGAAGGTTAGTGTGTTGTTAGAGTCTACTCTGGCCTACAGGGTGTTAAAATCAGCAGACCTCCCTTCCTTTTCTTTTGTTTGCTATCTTCAAAAGGGAATCAGCCTTGGATCCAACTTGTCAGGCCTAGGGTTTGCTTTCAAACATTAAACAGGTGTGAAGAGCTTGTTTGGTCCCTGTTTGCTCAGATATGCCAGTGCCCCTTGAGAATGGTTGACAGAGTGTGCTTTTGTGAACAGGGGCTGGCTGACCCTTTAGCAAACACAGACAGCTTCTTATGCCCAGAGGGTTTATCAGAAGAGATCTGAGAGAGAAAGGCGGCCAATGGCTTGTTTGACTGACACCCTGGCCAGAGTTATCACCAACATGCCTAGCATTGCAGGGAGGTGTCAGGGCAAGTCTTGGGTCAGGGCAAACACCTTGCAGCTGCTGGGATGTTTCACGGTAGAGCCAAGACAGCCACCAACAGGCAATATATTCATCACGGAGGTCACCACCTGGTTTGTGCTGAAGGAGGCTAGCTGCTAAGGCTTTTTTCTGACACTTTTCATTACAATAAGGTGCTAGTCTAAGCATGTTGCACTATAGGTGCTGTATCTCATGCTTTGTGTTTCTTTTTCCTGTTCTCCTCTGAAAAAGAGCAGGCTCAGAGTACGTATGACCATCATGTCACAACAAAAGAAATGCAACTTATCAACAAGGGTTTATGCTGCAATTATTCTCTTGTAATCTGATTTGCGGATTGTTAATCTTCCACCTGACAAATGCTGAAATTGGCAAAGCCTCAAGGTGAATTTGCATAAAGTGAGAATTCAGAAAGCAACATTAAGTAAATTCAAACTAATTTTGATTTACCCTTCTGCTTTTTTTTTTAAATATCCAGAATGTGTATTGCAGTTTTCAAATCACTTTGAGAGAAGGAAAGCTGGTGCAAATTATGTCAATGTTACTTTCTAAACTTATAAAGCCCTACTGTATATTTTTGTTTTTATCTCTTCAATAACTATATATGCAAATACAAAGTGGTTTTGTATGAATCACCTCCTATGCTGTATCGAACAGTCTGTCCAAAACATTCTGTTTGTATTTTACAGAATTCGGGTAATGTTCCTGAAGTAGAAGCTCTCATATTTTAAATTTAGGACATGGGTTAGGTGGCATTTCTGAGAATTCCTGGGTGATGTCATCTTTCTGTGTTCCTATTGCTGTGTAGTATTCATATTAATTAGTTATAGTTATAGATAAAGGATAAGTTGCCATCACTAAGATTTGACTGGATGACTTACTCCTCTATGGGAGAGTATAAAATTAAAGCAACAGCAATCAGAACTATACTAAGGCCTAAAGTGAGTAATAACTGTAGGTCCATAATAGGGCTTTAGGGGGTACTGAAAATGATGGTAGTAACTAGATATCATAAGAAGAAATGGATTGTTTCCATCTGTCCCATCAGGTCCAACAGGAGAGGCATGATCTGGGTTCATCTTATGAGATTTTCTCTTCTTAATAATGTCCTTAAAATGATTTTCATACTCCAAAATGTATCTCCAAATTAAATAAATAATGTGGCTCTTTTTTGTTTTAAAGGACAAATCAATATGATGACAAAAAAAGTTACAGAACTACCCTACTAGTTGATATTAATTCATCCTTCCTAATGGTTTTTCAAGCATGACTTGTAATAAGGGCTGGAACATGTGACTTTCTCAGAAAATATTCCCTTAAAGGTCAGGCGACTTCAAAACGAGAGAGTCTCTACTGACTTAAAACAATCCAGTTGAGTTTAATTTTACTCCCACAACAAACTAACTTTTGATCCAATTGTTTTCTTCTTGCTGCTACAGCTTTTAAATGCCTTTATTTTCGTACAGAGTTTTTCCAGTGGTGTGAGCCCAAGCTTTCTTTATTTGTGCTAAGACTTTCTTTTCTGAACTGAATTTGACAAAGTATTTTATTAACATGTCACATGATTGTGGTGATATATAAATCAATAAAAATATACTTTCTGAAGGGCATATATGAGTGGTGCTACCTGGGAGCAGCTGAAATGGTTTAAAAAAACATATTGGTATATTCATTACTCTAGGCTTCTATGAAAACCATTGAATATGTTGCATAACTTCTTCTGGCATTAGGCACGCATTGTAGTGCAAAGCTAATGGTAAAATGCTCAATACCTTCTACCCTCAAGAGATGGGAGACCGAGAATGGGGAATTTTATCAGGATTATGTACTGTACAAAGCCTAAATTTCCCTGCCCTGCCCAAAGAAGCTTCCATTCTTTGCCAAGGAAAACAACAGCAGCAGCAACAAAGTCAGGGGTAGAAAGAAAGTGTGGCAAAATGAGCAGAGAAAAGAGCAGATGGATGCCCTTTGCAGTGGTTGTTGAGAAACTGGGATGGGAAGAGAGGCAAACATACACTGAAAGAGACTTTTTTGCTCTGTGATGTAACAGCCCTTGGATTCCCCCAGAGCAGGCCAGCAAGATTCATATCAGAGTCATTTAATTAGTTTATTGCAGGCAATTAGCTCCAGCACTTAGGCTGCCCCTCAGGGCAGCTTAAGCAAAGCAGGAAGACAGAGAGTGTTGGCTGGTGCTCAGAGGAAGCTTTGTTTTTCCCCTAAGCAAACTAGGTTAAGGAAACTTTTTACGCTCCTCTTAAAGTGAAGCAGGCTGGAATCAATAGATAATATCAGAGGAAATATGACACTGGAGTTTTAAAAATATATAGCAAGTATAGAAATTAATTTTAAAAATAAAAGTAACAGCATCGATAAAATAACACATTTGAGCTTTTTGAATCACAAGTCATTTTTCCCAGGAATTTTCCATTCAGGAAGCATCTACATAGACTAGATGGACCAAAATTTTAAACCCATGCAAATGATAAAGCTTTCTTCCTTTACATTTGTGATTAGGAGTTGGTGAATAGGGAAAAGAGACTTCGCAGTGCTGGTATACTCTTGGCATCTTTTCACCCGCTGCTTATTTATATTATTCTGTGACAGCCCAAAATTATTATAGTACTTTTCTCCCAAATGTTTAATATTCATGTATGTTTAAATATATGATGTGCTGCTCTTGATGGGATTATATTTTTATTGATTATTGGGGCAAGAGCTGCCTCCCCCAGGTTTGGTTCCTTGGCATCTGCTATCAATTGTTCAACCCCCAGGTTTGGTTCCTTGGCATCTGCTATCAATTGTTCAACCTTCAGGTTTTGTCAAAGTGGCCCCATTGTAACTTGTTTGTGTGTGTGTGTGTGTATGCCTTTGAATTAGTATTGGCTCCCTTTCTTGGCAAGATCTTCAGAAGGAATCCACCCTTCCCTTCTTCCAAGGGCTGAGAGAGTGATTGGCCCATAGTCACCCAATTGACTTTGTCCCTAAGGCAGGATTAGAACATGCAACCTCCCAGTTTTTAGTTAACCACTATGCCAGTCTGGCTATGTAACTTAAGATTTGTAATATTTGTAATATGTCACACATAATTGAAAAAGTGCAATGCTAAGTCTATGATAAACAGTAGAACTAAAGGTAAACAAGTAAAGTATTTGATATTTAAAGCCTTGCATGTGTTGTTGTTTATCAGTCCAAATTAAGTAAAAACACTGGACCCTACTGGGGTGATACATGCTAAAACTACAGCATTTGATTTCTACCTTTTCAAAGGTCCAAGGCAGGAAGTCATTGCCAATATGATTCTTCCCATTCTTTTTCTTGTTGTTCAACTCTTGTTGTTGTTGTTGTTTTGCTCTTTCTTCAGCGACAGCTTGAAAAGGACCTTACACATGCATAGATGTTTCAGTGAGAGTGATTCTCATTGTGAAGTTCAGCCAAGTGAGGACTGAACAGAAGAACTTTGCAGATCAAAGTAATGCCAGGGAACTGAGGGAGAGAATCTGCCTCCCTTACTTCTGTGTTTCTCTATTGGGTTGTATGAGTTGGAACTTTGCCACAAGCAGCCAGACAAATTATCGCTGTTGGAGAAATGACACAAGACCACCTACAGTGCTACTTCTTGTGAGCATGTGTCTGCATAGTGCCATCAGTATTCTGAATAACAAGCAGTTCAAGCAGATTGATGGGGCCCCTCAACATATAAAAAAACCCCTCCTCCTTCAGTTCCTAGGGAAACCCAGAGTTCACAAATCATAAACTTCCTGATATGTCTGATTTGGCTTCCATACCCTTGAATCCTATCTTGGTTCTCCATTATTTATAGATAATTTTAGCAACTATCTGATGGTTGATGATATAAATTCTTATGCAAAAGCCAAACAAGCCATCTTCAAGACAAGATTATTCTCATTTTCAGGCTTATTTAAAGTTTTATTTTCCATCTAAGATTTTATTTTATATCCCTGGAAGGGTGCATTGAGAAAATATTTCCTGAAGAGTGGGAGAGAGGCAAATTTTCTTTTCCTGCCATGGGGATGTTTTTAATAATATCAATTGTCTGTAAAAAGCTTTCTGACCTCAAAACAACTCCATGTTCAATGCATTCCTTCCCAGCCACAAACCCAGTAAGAATTCCTTCAGAGAAGAAATATGCTTTCAGCAACAAATTGTCAATAAACCAAAGAAAAAGAATTCTAGTTTCCCCTTTTGACTTCAGTGGGATTGTGTAAGCGTTAGACTTTGTTGTGGTTGCTGTTGTTGATGATGAAAATGATGGTATATCTGTTATTCCAGAGCTTTTTCAAAAATCATATCCATTCAAATAACTTATTTTATGATATTACTCTCTACCCTCTCTGTGTGAAGAACATTGTAATTTCTAAAGGCTTGCCAATCCAAATCCAGGCAGAAGTTTTGTTATTAATTTGTAATAATTGAAACATCTCTTTCCTTGAACTGGTAGTTTATCATCTGAGCTTTTTTAAAAAAAAGTTCAGGAGTTACCATTTTAGCATTTTTTTAATATACAGTATAGCAGCTATTTCAGCAGTACTAGTAAAGGGAGGCATTGAATCGACTAGAGTGCATGATAAGCATATTCTGTATCTAAGTAAAACCTGACATTTGTTTCTTTCTTCAAAAAATAGTTGCTGTTTCATTCCTGTGAATGGGCAAATCATCAAGCAGACAAGCCTGTATTTCATTGGCTATTTTTTCTCCTGTCAATCATTGCTTGAAGAATTTCTCAACAACTCCAAAGTTAGTATGGGGATATTTGCAACATGACTCCCAGAATTTAACAATAGGATGAGGTTTCCAATTTTTGCCTTCTGATTCCCATAGGTTAGATGTCACTCCACTATCAAATATTTTAAGAATGAGTTTTTAATATACTGAATGAAAATGCTTAATAAATCCTGTGTTTTCATTTTTATATTTTCTTTTTATTATCGTAATTTTGCTTCTTACAGTCAGTGTACATTTAATTTCTAATGAAATCTATTTTTTAATTTTAAGTTACAATCCTCTTCCTTAGGTCTCACATTTGACCCACTCATGTTTATACAAGTTGCAGCTTACAGAATTGTGTGCCTGGTATAGCCTGGGTTTGGTTTGGTTTGGTTTTTTCGTTTTGTTTCGTTTTGTTTTCTAAAGCAAGTCTTCTGTATATATCACTAATGTCTGGTAGTTTTCTATGTTCAAGTTTTTTTTTATAGAAGATAGATAGATAGATAGATAGATAGATAGATAGATAGATAGATAGATAGATAGATAGATAGATAGATAGATAGATAGATAGATAGACAGACAGACAGATAGATAGTTATAGGATGTGTGTGTTTGTGTGTGTGTGTGTGTAAGCAGTGTTTCTCAACCTTGACAATTTCAAGGCATGTGGACTTCAACTCCCAGAATTCCACAGCCAGCAATGCTGGCTGTGGAATTCTGGGAGTTGAAGTCTACATGCCTTGAAATTGTCAAGGTTGAGAAACACTGGGTAGAGAGAGGGAGAGAGAGAGGAAAGAGAGAGGAAGGAGGGAGAGAGGAATAGAATTGAAAAAGTACAATTTGTGACAGAGAGATGTGCAAGGATTCCTCTCCCCTCCCCCATCTACCACTTCCCTGATTCAAACCATCCTGTTCAAGTTACTTCCAGATAGTATATTCTACTACAGTATATAGTGGAATTCCAAGCACATCATGAGGCTGCTTTCTATTACAAACAATAACCATGTTATGTGCAATAAAAGAATAAATGAAGTGTAACGTATTTTTGAGATTACGCTGTCCTCTATGATCCTTCTTAACTAGTACCAAGCAAGAAATCAAAAAGCTACTTGACAAATCTGAAAATAAATATTTAAAGTCTATGGTTTTATTTAAAAGGGTATGATTTATAGGAAATACAGCTGCTCTTCAGTTAAATATCATGTCAATTAATGTGGAAGCTTGCCAATATTTTTTATTGGCAGATATTTCTTAAATAGTTAAATACTAGATACTGTTTTTCATCATTGTGAATATTTCACACTATTAAATGATCTCTAGTTGTACTGGCAAGACACTTCTGGTTATTGACTTTAATAAATTTTCTAACTATAAAGCATTCCTAGTTTTATTTCTGCAACTCCACTATTCCAGAGAGTGGTGAGGGACTGGTAATCTTTCAGTGAAGCTAATAAAATTAAACTTCAGTTGCAAGCATACATGAACAGCTACAATGAATTTACTGCTCTTGAATCTGCTGTGTGTTTAGATTCATCCCGCAAACCCCTTTTCCACAGAACAAGATCAAAAGCATTTGAGCTCTGTTTACAAATAACTCTTGGAAAACACACAGTGTACCGCCGACTGTTTACCATTTTTCTTTAACGTTCAGTAAATTGTACTTATTTCCTTCCTAATGCTGTTGTGAATTTCATGCCAGGCTTCCAAACTATAGAAGTGAGGAGTAAATAACAGAAAATAAATAAATAAAATAAAATAAACAAAGATGAAAACTTTGTTGCTGGATACTTCAGAGAGATGGTAAAGTATTTTGGAACTTGGAAGGGGTGTAAAGACAAAGTAAGGATAGGGATTTTGCCTGCCCTGGATTCATGCACATAAGCAGCAGGAAACATGGTCCATAATATTTTATTTTTCCCTACCCCTTCAATAATTACATTATAAGTTTTGCAGCTTCAGCTACAAGTAGGGAAACTCTTGGGGAATTACAAAGACAGCAAAGGGAAGATGGATCTCAATACTGAACAATGGGAGATCAAAAGAAATTGAATACAAAAAAAACCAAAACCAATCATCCAACCCTGAAGGTCAAGGTAATCATAACATAATGAGCCCTTAAATGGCAAAGAGAAGAAAAAAATGCCATATATTTTAATATCTTAAAGCTACAGCAATGTGTTGACTGGAAATACTGAATTCATTTATTCCATTTATTTAATCTGACACTCCATTTTTCCCATTAGTTTGTCATGCTATTTGTCATTGCAAAGTATCACTTGTAGCATCGTGATTCTTTTACTAGACCTGCTCTCAAAAGTTGTCAACAGCATGTGATTTGCGAACTAGACAGTGCATGTAAGCCTTAGTGTCCTACAGATCAGTTTTGAATTTAGCTACCATAATCTCTGGCACCAGTGTAGGAAGACAAATTAGGATAGAGCTAAAATAAAATTAATGCCTTTGTTCTTATTATTTAGACATAAAATAGTACGCCTCATCACTAGAAAAAACAAATGTCACTGCATGTATTGGATAAAAATAAAAGAGTAGTAATCATATAGATGCTTCCTAGATCCTCCTCTAGAGGAAAATCTAATTTTGGAGTAGCCTGAGACACTTTTATGAGGAACACAAATCTTACTCAGCAAGTGAGAAGGAGAATCTGAAATGGATTGGGGTATCATGGTGGAGTGAGGATTCTTTCTCTTTGAATTCCTATGAGTTGCAGTAATTTAAAAAATTATCTGAGATATAATATGGGGGCATCAGACAAATAACACAAGATACAAGCCTTGTTTAAATTACAGCTGATAATTTATTTGTTTCTAAACTTCCTGTTTTATACTCTTAATATCTGCATAGTGGTGCTTTGATTTAGATTCTGATTCCCAATTATCCAACTATCAGTATAACTTTCCAGTTTGTATTCCTTTCGAAATTTCAGGCTAATGCCATAGACTCCTGCAGTCATAAGGTTAGAAAGAATGTAGTGTTTCTGTAGTCTGAGGTATGTGCTCAGTGATATCTAAATACCATTAGCAGATATTGTATTTCATCGGTATTCTAAAAGCAGAAATCAGGATGAGCATAAGGCACTTCACCAGAGATACCTCCATGATAGATATGAAGATAGATAACAATCAGATAAGATTGTTTGCAGGGTAATGGAGAAAGGTAATACCTGATCAGATCATCAGGTATTTGCTAACCTATACAAACAATTTTTTCTACCTGAATGGGGTTTATTTGAAAAGACAACTTCTATAGTTTCCAGCTTCCAATCAACAGATTACTTATGACTATAAACTCAAACTCTACAAATACAGTATGACTGATATAACTGACTACTGATAATGTCCCATACTCAAAAGATGCCCCACCAGCAATACAGCACTATCTGAATGCAGATTATACTGTTATTATTATTCTTGCTGATTATAATTTAAATAGCATTTTCAATCTGCAAAAATATTTACAGTACATCACTTGGTTGTATGTAGTACCAACACTATCATAATTTACTACCAGACTACTAATGGACTATTTGTTCAGATCACTGTTAAAGTAATCATGGTTTATTAAACACAAAAGGAGATCATTTTTCTACATACTGTGGAACGTATATATTGTTTCATAGATCCTGATTTATGAGATTTACGTAATTTCATCTAGGAAATACTGTGGATTAGCTCACATCTAAATTGAGGCTTTGACACATTTTTGTTCTGTAGTTGGTTGCATGCAATAAATACTGAATTTCACCAATCATTTCTCTCAGACTAAAACAAAATGATAGGAAATGTATATTAATTTATTCAGAAAAGAAACCCAAATCCTGACATATGGTTATCTTAGCTTTTCTGATATTAACAATTCTGTATTCTCACTCTAGCTGTCTATGCAATCCATTCACCCCAACCAGCTTCTTGTAAGATGCCTCCAGTCCTAATTTTTCTTTCTCATCTACCTCCTAGAAACTGTCATTGGCTTCCCCATCTCACAATGAATGTTGGCCATTCTGAACAAGACCTCACAGTTATGTGCTCTCTACTCATAGCTCTGCTTAAGTGAAAACAAATATAGTTTTAATAGTATACAATTTAAATACAATTGTCCATATGTGACATGGAAACCTTCTTTCAACAAATTTTCTTCTTTCATTGTATCCTAGGCTCCATATAGTTTTGGGTGCAATGTAAAGGACCCTCAGATAATATTTTTATTGATTGTTTGTAAGCCGCCTAGAGTCACCTTTGGTGAGATGGGCAGCATGGAAATTTAATAAAAAAATAAAATATCTGGCAGGTTTGCAAAATTGCATGTAGTTGGCAATACCCTGGCAAATGATATATACATTAAGTGTTATATCTTTTGTTAAGCTAAATATCGAAGACCATTAGTTCTCTCTGCCTCTCACCCACACCACCCTTATTTTGCTCAGTCTGTCTACTTTCTTTTTCAACTAATGTTTCTATTTCAAACATTTGGGGATGTAAGAGAGAAGTAATTGTTGACCTTTGGGATCCAAAGTAGTGGAGATATATCCACCCTCCATCATTGTTTCACTACTGAACTGTGGACACTGCATCCATTATTTTGGAGAGATGCTGTAGAGGCCAGCACATTTTCAAGAATATCACAATCTTGGCAAGGAGAGAGAAACAGTTTCCTAGATTAATGAAATAAGAATTCAAGGAATGTTCAAGAAACTCATCTGTTTATTGATAAAACAGACTGGAGAACTAGGGGGGCAGAGCCCAAAATATTACTCTGAAATGAAATTTACCATCTTAAGATTGATTAATGCCTAAAGAACATTACAATATCCTTATAATACAAAGAGATAAACATGCAACCTCTCTAGACCATCTTGAACGATACTGGGTTACGGCAGGCATTTAGAAATATTATTTCACATATTGTCAAGAGCATCTGGAAAACAGAAGCATCACTCCTAATTTCCTAAACTAAACTGATCACTGTTTTCCTCTGCTCAATTGTTAATTGATTACCATTATCTGGCAAAGTTAGTATGTTTCTATTTACCAATGTGTAATATCCAGAGAACAGTCAGAAAATGCCTTTTACATAATCTATAGTACTTCTAAGAGTTTCAGGTGTTCGAGAGGTGAGCAAACACTCCTCAGGTGAAAGAATATTTTTATTTAATTTCTCCCATCCAGATAAATTATAGGCCAAAGTGCTCTGTGATGATTCTTACTTTAGAAATATAGTTTGACTTTATTGACAAATGCTGATAAACTGAGCTTCTGCTGACCATCATCATTATCTTTATGGAACTAATCTGACTGGATAAGTAAGACAGTTTCATTAATAATACAACCTTAACACTGAGCAGCATTCAGAAGTTAGAATTTCTAGGTCCTGTTTTTTCATTGAAACACAAAATTGTTCTTTTGGATTTCTAAATTAGCTACTATAAATATTCTATTGCATTGCAGAATCAAACCTCAAATCACCTTAAATAATGTTCATCAATCTCATATAACATTCTGGAGAAATACTGTGAATATATTTATAAGAGACCCAGATTTTAAAAACCCCAGAAATTTTTGCATTAAACCTCTCCAGGGTTTAATGCAAAAATTCCTAATTTAACCTTTACAAAGTCCTAGCAATTATTATTGATGAATTGGAATGTTCCTGGGAAATTGGTGATAATTGTTGTCTCTTTTTATTGGCTATATTAATAGCCATTCTTAGGCAAATTAGGTACTTCATTTGGAATAAAAACATTCCAGCTTCTTGAGTCACCAGTGAGATAGAAAAGGATCGAACAGAAGGCTCACCCAGTTGCACATCATTTCTTATTTCAAATGTGGTATGGGGCACAAAAGAAGTAAATAATATCACTCTCTGAGCCCATGCCTTATCAATGATAATTTTAAAAACAAGCAAGACAAGTAGCTCAGATTAACAGCTTCCAAATCCCACCTGCTGGTTCAGGGTATTTTTCTCCTTAATAGGCTTCTGGTTTCCCCAAATCCTACACTCCCCAGGAACCACCCCTTTCTGGGCCACCATTCATAAGCCCCAGGATCACACTGGTATAAGAAAAAGTCCCTGGAGAGTCCATCCTGTGAATTAAAGGACAATCTGTCAGCAAGTCTGTTTTACAAATGCCTGGCTGGTGACGAAGGGAAGAACTGGGACTTCCTGCAAGCTTGACATCCGAGGGGAGGATGATCTGCACAATACCTTCCAGCTAATGCATGAAATGACCTGTTGGTCACAGAAAGCCTGAACTGTTCGGTGGCCTCCTGTAGGGACTCATCCAAATCTGCCATTAGGCTGCCATTCTGATATAGTTCTTTTTAACATCTAGGTTCCCTACCGAGCTTTTTGTTCAAAGGGAAGCAAGGCTGTGTAGTCAGCTTCTTCTCCTAGTATTATGGGCCATGAGAAGCTTTGAATATTGCAATAATTTTATAATTCACTGGGCTTTTGGTTGCAATAATGGAAAGTTACTTAAACATGATTTTAGACTTTTTGTGTTACATAAAAATAAGACATAGAGATGAACAATTCAGCCTTGAAGAACTCAACTCACATGCAAAAACAAGAAAGAAAGAAAGAAAGAAAGAAAGAAAGAAAGAAAGAAAGAACCACAACTCCCAATTATGTAATAAGTCTATTAGTAGCTGAGAGAACATTCTTCTTCTTTTTTAAATTAAAATCTTTCTTATCATATATACTAGCTCTTCAAAATGAGATGATACTATTCTGCTTATGTAGTTTATATGCTTACAGAGCATTCAGTATTATATAACCATCTCTGACCATTCTGGCAAGTTATAGTTGAAATAGACTAAGATCCTTCATCAGTCTTGAACATCAGAAGACACTGTCCGTTGAGTTTTCCTAAATAACCCTATGTCTCTTGGAACTCTTTGTAAAGTCCTGTCCCAGAGCAATATGCTTCATAAAAATAAAAATCTTGTGACACCCTAAAAAGCAACAAACAGATCCATGCATCTATGGACACTTCTTGTGGAATAGATATGTGCATATACTGTATTCATGATAGATTATATATAACATATACAGTGATAGGCTGTGTTGGAATTTGTGACCCCTTATTGTACAAGATACAAGACTATGTTGCTAACTTTACAGGTATAGTATCTCAAATTTTGAAAGTGTATTTTAATGCTGACTCAATTTGCATTCAATTATAATAACAATGTTATTGAAAATGGGGGAGATCAAAAGTGCTAACAAAGATGAACAATAATTATAGAAATGAATAAAAAAAACACTATTCTAGCCAATACTGTCAATTGTGACAGATGATGAGAATTATAATCCAGCAATACCCGAACAGCTGCTAGCTGCCATTTCTGGTCTGTAGTAACTCTGTTTAACAAAATGTAGTTATGGTCTGTTTTTATACTTCTAATTTAAGCATGAAGTACTGATTGTGTTCAGAATGACCCCCCCCCCAAAAAAGAGGAGTTGGGATATGTTTTACAAAATAAGATATTGACATAAGAATTCTTATCCAGTATGAAATGAGTGTCTATGGTGCTTTTCTCATTCCACGTGTTAAACTTTTCCCACCAATATCATGTGCCTTCTTTTTGTTTGTTTTTTCACTTTTATTGGAAAATTATGGTGCAAAATTTTCTCCTACACTCAGAGTCAAGCACATATCTCACTTCAGTCCTAGTTTCAAGTTAATCACCGCCATTGCTTTTGCCTTTCATATGCAACCACACAGACTGCTTGGAAATCCATCAAATGACATTTCATTGTAGCCACAAATTAACTAACAATAAAGGGAAGGAAATAAATAACAAGAGCCCACCTTTTACATGTTTATGTGTGGTTGGCCCTTTGCTGAAAAAAAGCTGATCAGTTAATATTTATTTATTAACTTAAAAGATATATATGACAGGATGTTGCAAAAAAATATATCATACCACCACTTTATTCTGCATAAAATCCACAGTGAGCTACTACAATAAAATAACTATGTTGGTATTTTCTGAAATTAGGGACATTTCCCAATAACTACAAGAATGCCTGTTGGGAGGAAAGGGAGGAATGTTTATCCTAAACATCAGGAGCAGGGCATTCAAATATCTGGGGTATGAGCAAAAAAAATAAATAAATCCAAGAACCAGCGTAAAGTGAAGTCAGAATTCCAACCAACTGGAAAACAGATTGCTCATAAGCTCTTCTCTGCTCATAAGCTTCTTTCTTTTTCTTTCTTTCCTTCCTTCTTTCTTTCTTTCTTTCTTTCTTTCTTTTTCTTTCTTTCTTTCCTCCTTCCTTCCTTCCTTCCTTCCTTCCTCTCTGCATTTAAAAAACTGGCATCGCATGTTCTGCCAGATTAGTTTCAACCTAGTTTAAAGCACTTCTATGAAGGTGCCAGTGCCCTTAGATTTCTGTGCCATGTCTTTCTCTTCCAAATTAATAAGTCTCATGTGAGGTAGATCCATGCCTGGGAATTTGCTTCGCTTCTGGCTTCTTTGCCTTTCTTATTATAACAAGGAACATATTTCTAATGTTTTGCATTTAGGCTCATTCATAAAGCTCAAGTCAGTTCAAATACTTAGCTTAGTCCAACAATGACCTGTAGCTATAAATCTCTACTTCTCCCCCACCATATATGCCCTTGTGGCTGTCACTTTGCCTGATTTAAATTTCAAAATAAAGCATAACATTTCCCAGGTGCAGCTGTGTTTGCATCTGGGAGCTATTCTTTTCTCCCTCCTCCTCCTCCGAATTCTAAGCAATTCATCTGGGCCAGCAGTGCTGGGAATGCAGGGCAGCTGAAGAGCCCAGAAGGAAGCCTCAGTGACAGAAAGCAAACTGCCTTTTGGAGGAATTTAGATACAGTCCAAGCCTCCAGGATAACACTGCGGCAAATGGGATTTGAATATGGGACTAAATTTGCATACTGGACTAAATGAATTCATTTCTTCAAGTAGCAGATTCAAGAGAAAGAGGGAGAGGGAGAGGCAAAGGGAGAGGGGAAAGAGAGAGAGAGAGAGAGAGAGAGAGAGAGAGAGAGAGAGAGAGAGAGAGAGAGAGAGAGAGAGAGAGAGAGAGAGATGGTCCAGAGAAGAACCAAATAATTTTTCGTGCCTTTTTGAGCAGAAAAGTCATCAAGCAGTACTTCCTGGACAAAATGGAAATCAGATAACATTATTCCAAAAATGCTACTTAAATATATCATCTTCTGGCCAGCAGTGTCCATGAGGGGAGATACACATTGGCAAGATGGCAAATGGAGTGCTGCAAACCCCATGTACGTGCACATTCAAAAGAAACTGAGTTTGCCTCACAATGTTGTGTCTTGCTGATTCTGACATACATTTTGTGGCCACTGCAAATATATATATATATATATATATATATATATATATATATATATATATATATATATATATATATATATATATATATATATATATATATATATATATATATATATATATATATATATATATATATATACTCAGGAGTTAATAAATCTATATTTTCATTTGTTTATTTAATTTATCTATTCTTGGGGTATAACAGGTCCACAAGAGCACTGTGTGTTCTCACATAGAGAATGTGGATTAAAAATAAAAAGTGAACAAATGGAGTGTCTAGAGGGAAATGCTTTGTTGTTGCAGATCCCACTTGTTGAATTCCCACTTGTTGAATCTAATCTTGGTGGTGTTAATATACAAATGAATTATCATTCAGACATTCCTTTGGAGTCTCCATGTGAAGCTATTTTTAATTGGAAGTGCAGAAACATCTATTTCAAGAAGATTTAGGAACAGCTCCTATTCAACAAGAAAAAAAAACATTCAAAGGAGCTTCTCTACCCTGAGTTAAGATTCACTGGTAGACTTGATGCTATCAAGTATGAGTTCAACTGGAGCAGCTAATGTGCTACAGAAGATAATTATCCCTTTTATGCCTGATCTGATCCATAGTAAATGAATTCTAACAGCACATGATATTCAAAGTACTGTAGAAAACATACAGAATTTTTTTTCAGTTGCTTATTGTGACTTTCTTGTACTGAAATTTGTACAGATTAAACCATTAAAACTAAACATAAGCATTTAATAATAATGCGTTTAGATAACACAAATGCTTTTTACAGGAACATTAGGCAAAAATAGCTTGTACATGCAAAGCACTGTTCCCCAACCATAAAGGCTGAGGAATTGAAGAGTACATGCACAGACACAGAGAAATAATTTATGCTGTGCAAGATGTTACACTTATTTCTCCAGATGGTTAAATGCTTTGGTCACTCTTCATACTAACATTCGACAACTTTTCTTAGGACTTGTTTCTATGTCTATCTACATTTTTTTCCTAAATTTTATTTACAAATTGCAAGGAAAAAATGACAACACATCTAAATATGGTAAAAGAAACATACACAATTAACAAAGAAAAAAAAACAGAAACCAACAAAAAATTAGAAAAAAGCAATGTCAACAAATTAAGAAAGAGAAAAGGAGAAAATCTGATCTTATATAGTATATTTATCAACAGTCACTATTTTATTAATAAATTTTACTATAACATGTTCAATACTTCATTGGAAAATATCACACAACCTCTGATTTCTGTTCTTCCTGTCATACATATACCTATACATATTTATTACAGCAAATATGGATGTGTATGTATGTGTGTATAGATATACCGATACAGATACAGATACAGATATTCCCTGCAGCAAATATGGGTGTGCCTTTCTGTAATCATTCTTTTGTGAATGTCCCAGTTAATCCAATAATTTTGCTTTTGCATTTGAACTTCTGATAGCTCAAACTGATTCAATTGTCATTAAACTCCTATGAAAATGCCCAAAGTAGATCATGATTTGCATATTAAAACTAGAAATGATGCTCTGATATCACTCATTCCTTACACCACCATTTTCTATTATTCAAAGGAAGGTAACTGCATATATTTTTGTTAGAACGTTTAGAGACTGAGGTGATGAACTGATTGTACCTGTCCATCATTTTTAGAGGGGAACTTCTATGCTCAAGAGATTGCTCAGCTGTAACTGAACATTTCAGCAATCCCAACCAGCATGCCAAGGACTGTGGATATGGAGCTATCTGGTTCCATACTTTGCTTTGGGCCCTGAGGTATGATAATCAGTGTATCTAGAAATGATCAGAATAATGTCCATTGTCTTTATACTACTTTCCGACAGTGAATGTGGAGGTGGTCTTGGAGATAAAAGATTCCAAGAATATGTCCCACAATTTCAGCTGTATATTGGACCACAAAGGTGAAAATGAATATAGAAATTCTCTTTAAAAACTTCAGTACTGGATAACTCACTTATACCATTTGACAATCTCGAAAGATAGTGTTTCTCAATCATGTCAACTTTAAAACCTGTGGACTTCAGCTCCCAGAATTCTTGGCTGCGGAATTCTGGGAGTTGAAGTTCAGATCTCTTAAAGTTATCAAAGTTGAGAAACACTGTCATAAGAAACTGGTCTACACTATCTGTTCATGTGATTAGGAACTTAAGATGCCTAGTTTCTCCTGTACAGATATTGTAGTTAAAACTTCCATTTGATATTTCTATGTTATGTCAGTCTAACACAGGGGTAGTCAACCTTGGCTCTTTTATGACTCATGGACTTCAACTCCCAGAATTCCTGAGCCAGCTAAGCTTAGCTGGCTCAGGAATTCTGGGAGTTGAAGTCCACGAGTCATAAAAGAGCCAAGGTTGACTACCCCTGGTCTAACATAAATGCATAAAAGTATGCAAGTAGATTTTTTTTCACCATTTGACACCATCAGGTGTCAAAAAGGGACTTAACCACCCCAGGTCATTTCAGTTCATTCCGATGCTAACCCTAGGGGAGGTATAAATCAGCAACCTTCAGGAATACAGTCAAGTACCCTCATGACTTGGCCTTTGTATCACTGATTATTGCTCCTACAGCTGGTTGTTGAATAATCTCATCCATCATGTCTTCTCAGACTGAGCCCCAGTTTTAGCATCCTGCTTAGCACACTTTATTTCCTGCCTGGGTGTTCTATATAATGCTTTACTTCCCACCCCCAAAACTATTGTAAGAATGTGTCAGGGGAAGTGATGATATTTATTTATCCCTTGCCAGAAGACTTCTATTTTGAATTAAATGGTGATAAAGTTTACTAAGCCTTTTTATGGCCGTTGCTTCATGAGCTGATGACATTTTTATAGACTAATAAATTCCCCAAATAATTCTGCTTGTTGATACATCAGAGAATACTGAAACTTCTTAGACTAATGAATTTTCTTTCATCCAATATTTGTTTTAGCTAAGTGGGAATATGCAGAAGTTTGTGTTTTTATGTGACCACTATTCAAGCCCTTATTTTGCACTGGTAACAATTATCCAAAGAATTAAATGAGAAAATGGAAAATAATCCACAAATCTAGAAGCAAAGTGTCAATGCGTCCTGTCTTGGTGCTCCTTACAACAGCCAGCAAGCAGGTACGATAGACGAACAGTGTTTATTTTACTCCATTGTGAATCAAAGTCAGCACTGAGGATCATCTCTCCCAGTGCGTTTACATAAGGGCCGTGCCTGCCCCACCCATGCTGCCCTGCCCCTCAAGCCAGCATCCGCCCAGTCTCACCTGGCTCCAACCCAGCCCTTGCCGCCCCTCCCTTATTCTGGCCAATCCCCAAAGTTCCCCTCATCAGCGTTCCCTTTCCTTCTTTTCCGCGGCTCAAGGCGTTTCCCCCATTAGCATCCACTCCTCTTCGCTGATTGTCGAGCTCTGCGAGGCGCAGGGGAATGACGTCACGCCACGGCGCCCGTCGCTCTTTTCCCCTGCTACGAGTGGTCCGTTCAGAGCCCTAGCAGAGCGGTGCGGCCAGGAAGAAGGTTGGGATGGCTGGCGTCGTTCTCACACAGCCAGCAAGGTAATCGATGCGGCTGGCGGTGGCTCGGTTGCCGGCGGGCGTGTCGGCCTCGCAGGGCTCGACATAAAGACCAGGAAAGTCTGACAAAGAGAACCCCAGAACACCTGTTTTCACAGAGCATCCTGAAAGTGCTTGTGCCACTTCCTGAAGTGCTTTTTACAATCTTGTAGGAAGGAAAAAATGGATGAATTTACTGTTAGAGCAATGATCTCAGTATGGGTAGAAGCTGAGGGGAACTCCTACCCGCGTAGGAAATTTAAAACATTAAATGTAAACATTACTTCTACAATGTCTAGCATTATACCCATTTCATATGTGAAACCAACCTGGTGGCCAGTTATATTAATAGTGTATATATGACTGCATACATTAATTAATCAACAGTTACAAATGGGTCACAGAATTATGCTCGGTGATTTAGAAATCGCCTGCCACAGTGATGAAAATTATAGTGTTTAATGAGAGTTGAATTACAGAGTCCTAAAAAAAGAAGACAAGGAGAAAATATCATTATCATATAACCTTCAGTGTTCTGTTCAGTACAGTCTCAGATGCTTCATTTTTAAACATGATTTCATAGTCAACAGACTCATCCTAATAAATTCCTTAGGATTTAATTTATTTTAATTTATCAAATTGTTAATAGCAGAATCAGTAACCGTGGATTAAAAAGCAAGATAGAAATAAGTAATTCCACAAGAGGGTTTCATTAATTTTCATGCCTCAAAGAATCTAGTAATACTTTTTCAAGAACATCCTGATATTATCCTGGATAAAATTATTCCAGAATCTATGTGGCAAGATGGCAAGCTACAATGTATAATCAAAATAATACATTTCCTGCTTAACTGGGGCTATATTATGGAAGCCAGATTAAGCATTTTGATTTCCTGCTTAACTGGGGCTATATTATGGAAGCCAGATTAAGCATTTTGATAGGCATGTTATCTTGTAAATTTTCAGCCAATTTTCCTTCTATTTCTGAAGTCTGGATAATACAGCTTATTTAAAAAGAACAGAACCGCACATCTAAATACGTGATGGGACTGATGCTGTTTTTCTGTTAAAAACAATGAATATGAAGCATCATTGTTAATCAGAGAATGATTAAAGTTGTAATATGGTGAGTACAGGCAGTCCTTGACTTACAATCATTCATTTACAATGGCACTGAAAAAAAATGATTTACGACCATCATTGAAAGATCCCTATTGTCACATGATCAAAATTAAGATGTTTGGCAACTGGCTCATATTTATGATGTTTGCAGGGTCCTGGGGTCATATGAACACCTTTTGCAAACTTCTGACAAAAAAAAGTCCATTGGGAAGCCAGATTCACTTAACGACCATGTTACTAACTTAACAACTGCAGTGATTCACTTAACAACTGTGGCAAGAAAGGTCATAAAATGGGGCAAAATTCACATAACCACTGTCTCGATTAGCAACAGAACCTCTAAAGAAGATCTCAGCTTTCAGGCAGGTTATAACAGAAAGTATTTCCTACAATCACTGATATGAGGCTTTAAATTTAAATCCCAGCACTTTGAATGAATTTAAAAATGGCCCCAAAGTCAATAAAATAAATATTAGAAATAGCTGATCTGTAAAACCCATGTCCATAAGATATTTGGCCAAGCACATTACATTTAGACAGATCTGAAGGAGATTAGACAAATTCATTCAAAATAAATTGACCAATGGCTCTTAGCTACACTAAGCGAATATAGTCTCTAAGGTCAACAACTATGTGCCTATATAATAAACACTGCACACTAGCAATAGGAGGAGATGTTTGACTTCAAAGCTTATTTATCAATTTTATGAAAGCAATTTTGGCAGCAGGATGCTGACTTATATAAACTTAGGTTGGCACCAGCTTCTTACATTATGTCTTTATGATGCAATTCTTTGACAGCTCCATTAGCTATGCATTCCTACATTAGTCAATCATAAAACAGGAAGCAATATATTTATAATATTATAAAAACATTGTAACTATGATCTGTCTTTATTTTTGGAACTCCAGATTATGTTTCAACACAATCAATTTCCCCAATAATTCAATCTGATCGTTGTTCATACACAGATGTGAATTCAAATAGGTTTTCACAAGAAAACAAACCACAAGCACCATTTTTAGGGTTCACCTTCAATTTGCAATTGTCTATGCAGTCATTTTTAGAGCACCATAGTTCAAAAGAACAAAATATCTGTTACAAAGGGATGCAGGCAGGCAGGGTAAACAAAGTTAGAAAAAAAATTAGATATATTATTTCTAATTCTGAAAGTAAGGCACGCTGAAACAAGCTGATTTAATTAGGAAAACAATTGAATGGCCTCTGACAGGAATTTCTCAATACGATTAAGATTTTAAAGCATACTGCTTGAAGGCATTATATCAGATTAGATGATGGAGAATTCCTTTTAGAAGGTAATGTCTTCACATTCTATTTCCAATCTTTAAAAAGCGAGTTCTTTTTTAATCAAATGTCAAACAGCTTCGCAGATTTCCAACTAATGACTTTTGTTCAGCAGTTTTAGAAATAGTGACAGGAATAGAGTTTGATGTCTCTTTCCCTACCTGAGAAAAGGGACTAATCCTAACAGCAGAATGAGACAATTGTCTCAGGAAGCAAATGCTGGCTATACTTTTGCCACTATGCGCTGTTCCTTCAGGACTCTCTGCTTTCCCTTTAATGTAGAAAAAGTCTTGTGGGCCACACAGTCTCTCCTGGACTTCTTCAACTAGCATGTAGCCTTATAAACAATGACAGAATTGTTTCATTGCCAGTAATGCAATTGTTGACTCAATCTTTATGTACAGAATGGAATGGAAACAGCATTTCTTTTTCATTTTTTTCCTCCTTAGGAAGCAATAATAGAATATATGAGGTTAACCCCCTTCTGTTAGCCTTCCAGAAAGCCTTGAAATTGGTTCTTCCATCAACCCTGTGGATCCCATGCTGAGCCTGTAAAGTGGTTGAATGAACCTAAATGATGGTTATCCTCCTGCTCTCTTGGGGTTCTTTTATGTTTTCATTCTTTTATGTTTTATTTTTGTTGCTATTTATGCATGATGTTTTTAATATTGTGATTTGGTTTTGTTATTTTGCTTGTACACTGCCCAGAATTACTTTTTGTGAGATGGGCAGCTATATAAATTTGCCAAATGTAAAAGAACAAAATGGAATACCTTGATCAGTGTTCCTGTACTTTTTCCAGGCTCAAATACCAAACTCTATTCACATATATAAATAAGTACTTTAACCATACTGTCCCTCTACCTACATGTTAACCTCAGGAGTTCTGCTTCTAACTGGAGACTGGCTATATTACAGAAGTTCCAAAAACAGACCATTTGAACTAGCCCCAAAGGTACAGATAGCCAGTTTATGTCCTTCTCATTTCTAGTGCCCTGGTACTGAGATTTTCTTTGAGATGTACATCCTTGCTGAATTAAAAAATGGATTTATTGATTGGTAATAAATATTTTTCCACTGAAAATGTTTGATAGTGGACTTAAAAAGGGGAAAGTGTACAATGGGTGAGTTGATAAAAGAGAGAGAGAGAAAGAAAAAAGAGAAAGGGAAGAGAAGGGAAGGGAAGGGAAGGGAAGGGAAGGGGAAGGGAGGGTATGAGAGGAGAGGAGAGGGGAGGAGGAAAGGAAGGGAAGGGAAAGGAAGGGAAAGGAAAGGAAAGGAAAGGAAAGGAAAGGAAAGGAAAGGAAAGGAAAGGAAAGGAAAGGAAAGGAAAGGAAAGGAAAGGAAAGGAAAGGAAAAAGTTCTCCTAATCAGTTATCCAAGCTATTCCAAGACTAATGGAGAAACCTTCCAGCCTGAATAACCAACCTAGGGATGGACAGCCAAGGTCTTGGTGTCTTGTTGTCATACTGGCAGCCAGGTTACCATGGCTCATCCAGTGTTCATCCACACTCCAGGGGGTGCCTCTTTTTTATATTCTTTGGGCCTCAGCTCTTCCAACATTGAGAAGGACCGTTGATTTGCAGAAGAAAAGAGAGCCTTATTGGGGCTGTCATGTCATCACCCAAGGGTTCACAATGGATTGTGGGTGCAAAGCATAATAGAGCTGGCTGCTTCAGGCTGCATAGCATTAGGCTGTTCTCCATGGCTTGGAGATCCCCAAGAGACAAAGAAATTATATTTTGAAGCTACACAGGAGGTGCTGATCCCAAAATGGCTCAAAACAAATCCAACCTACTAAAAATAAGTTTCCATTCTTATGTTACCTATGGCAGTCCTTTCTCCTTTATTTACCTTCTTAGAAGATAATATGGAGATTCCAGTTCAGCTCCTGGTTCATCAACTGCTTATCCCCTACACAAATATTCTAAATAGGTCCCCATTACTTTTACTTTGTTTTATAATTCAGTGATCAATGATCCCCATTACCTTTTTAAGACTGTTGTCCAAAGTATTGAGAGATTTGTCCAACCAGAAAGTCCCTGTGCAACCTTAAGTCTATCGTGATCCCTCAGTCTTGGTTTTGCATCTTTAAATGGAAGCAATGATGCCTGCTTAGGGATGCTTTATGAAGGAGCAACACAGGAATAACACATTTAAAGAACTACATAAAAGGTTTATTATAATAACAAAGCACACTGTGTTAGCTGGTTACAATTATAGTTTCTGTACCCCAGAAAAGAAACATTCATTTGCATATATTACAGGCACTTAAGTATGAACCAATTTTAAGTTACTGATTACATTTTACTGATGACAGCCTCTATTCTCTAGTAAAACAAAAGATTCAGGCTGCCTTAGAACTAAATGGAATTTCTTCTGCCACTTCTTCTGTTACATTCATCACTTTTGCAGCATCTGTGTTTTATGCCCTCATTTCTACTGAGAAACCAATACCTGAATTAGGATGGTTTGAAAAATATGAAATAACAATATCTGATAACAACAGCATACGTTACAATGCATGCATTTTCTATCCAGTTAATTTCCACTTTCACCTGGGATACCAGATTCAGAAGAATCATTGTTTGAGAATCTGAACTTTGTAGTAGAGTAGTAGGAGGAAGGGGAGGATAATTTGAATATTTTTCCTCCTTCAATTTATCCATTCATCTACCCCTCCTCCTCTTTCCAGGGAAAGAAAATTTAAATAAAAGCTTCATTCCTTTCGAAAGCATGTCTGGCGAAACAGAAACTCTTGCCCATATCCAAGTGGCTTTGCCTTCTTCCTGGTCCCCTCTGCATCATCTCACTTCTGGGCCTGAGTACATTCAGATATTGTGAGGGATTAACTGGCCTTTCTTTCAGTGCTGGATAAGCTTGTGGTATTAAAGCTTCCAAAAAAATTAAACCTTCAGGAGAATGATTCAGCCATTCACAAGCCTGTTAATTTTGTGCACACAGCTCTCTCTCTCCCCCATTGTGCTCCAGGGGTGCTAGCACCCATTCAGGCATGCAAGTTGGATGGTCCATTGCTTGTGGAAAACATACAGTTGTACCTATAATCCTATAACCTTCTATATGTAATGAACAAAATTCCTAGAGACAAGACACAGCATAAAACAAGCAATGCCTTCCACACTTGCAGTTATTTGCAGTTTGGAAGTCTGAAATACAGAAAGGCTAAGAATGTAAATAATTTGATCTAAGAACCAAGAACACCATCATGGATTGGAAATTACATTTTTTTCCCATTTGTGAAATGGTCCTATAAAGAACAAAAAGCAATAGCAAGCTTCCTCACTTAGAAATCAAAACACAGAATTAATCTATTGGACTCATTACACCCCTGTAGAATTACAATAAAAAAGCTGTTTCAGAGAATGTAAAGGCAGGGAAATGTAAACAGTATAATTTATAGATATTCACAATTTGATCAGTGCTTACTCTTTCAACAAAATAGCTGACAGAAACAACTGTCTGTTAATTCATATTTGCTTGCTATCCTTTCAGGCTACCTAATCACTAAATCGCATGGTCTAAGCACATTGTTGGCCATCAAGCAGCAAAGAACTTAGAACTCCACTGTTTCCTCCTAGCTTGTGTGTTTACTTATTCCAGTTTATTACTCACTCCATTTCCAGAGACTCTGCATACATGTTCTCTTTAGAGTCTAGACCATCTTTAGAGTTTAGACCATCACCAGTACAGTTCATAACCCCTTTCAGAATGTGGGAACGGACATTGTGCTTCTCCACTCCTAGCCTACACAAAGGCTATCCTTGGCTATGTTTTCAAGCTGTGATTAAAAATTGCTGAAGGTGACTGAAGTCCCCCCATAGTAGGTGCTCCACAAATTCCACTCCAATAACAGCCACCACTATGTGGCTTGATGCATTACTCTCCCCTATGCAGACATGTCCTCCTGGGCTGCAGGCTGGCTGGATCTCTGTATATATTTTAATTTTACAATTTAAACAACTAAAAAAAAAACTTCAAATTTTACAGTTAATTCAAGGGCAACTCAACAGTGATTTCCCAGCCTCTGTAAAAGCTCTGGCTGTACCCAATCCTCATTTCTCCTAGTAAACCTCCCCCGTGATGCTTGCTCCCAACCCTCTGACCATTTTGTGCAATATTTATGCTCAGTTCTATGACTTATAAAGAAAAAAACACTTTAGATTGGAACATTGCATCAGTCCTAAAGAAACAGCTGCCCCTGGGGAGTCTGCAAGAGATTGAACAGAGAAGGCACTTCAGCAAGGTCCCTTAATTGTTCCTTTGAAGGAATGATGGACTGATCCACAGCCTCAGTTTTTCAATGCAACATTAGTGCAATGTATATATTTTTTTTAAAGGTGAAATTTAAGGATTGCACAAAATTAAAGGAGCAGAAGCCAAAAAGGCAGGTGGAAGGCATTCATGAGAGAAAGCAAAGATGGGAGACCATTGAAACTGGACTCCCTAAATCCCTAAAAAGAAAATGGAAAGTTCCTCAGACCGTGACTCTCCAGTAGCACTTGACTCCCCTCACCAAATGGAAAGGACAAGAAGTTGAAAAATGCCAATCGGGTCCTGAGTTGTCCCTGATCTGGACGAAACTCATTGCCAATCACAGCAAATTTTTGAGCTTCAAAAGGAAAAAAAAATCTGAGCGCATCATAGCTGGCAAGCAGCTTTGGATGTTGTGTAGAAATGCCCTTTCCAAGAATATAAAAGCAATATAAAAACAATGCTTAATTTACTTTACTTTAATATCCGATACTTTAGTATGCTAGTATACTTAAGAGCAGGACATCACAGCCAGCCCATTGTGCTTCCACTGAGGTGTGGTATAGTTGTCACTCTTTGAAAAATTAATAAGAAGTGGGGGTGATCCAAACATCTAAGAATAGACTATTCCAAAGGACATTTTACCCACCTAAGCAGTCCAAAACTAAACTGCAATATAGTAAATATTTTAAAATCTTATTTGACACAAAATCTGCAAATATTCCCTCATATTACAACCATATTATAAAGTTTCTGTTACCACCTTTTTTTCTAACTGAATTGTTCTATGGAAGACTTAGGGTGAGTGGACATAAAAGCAAAGAAAATGAATTACTATTCAAAGAAAAAAGTAGCAAGTAAATAAATTAAATGCACATGATCCTCAATAACATGCAACCAACTTTCCCCCCCAAAAAGATTATATTTCCGTCAGTTCCATGATAATAAAATATTGGTCTCTATATTTAAAGGATAAGAAATTACCAGGGTTTCAACAGATATAGCTATATCATCCTCAAATGAGGGCTGCCACTTTCTTCTGGAGGCATGTGTCTTTAACACTTACAGACATCCAAAGAATGCAGCTCTTTGCTGAATGGCAAAAAAATCTACAGAGATACAGAGACCATCTTAAACATTAGAGCAATTTATCATAACTGTGCTCAGTTCCCTCTCTAAATAAATCAGTGTCAAATCTATTGTCCATGATTTTCACCAGCCTTTCCCCATGTTACTGGACTTGCGTAAATATCATTGGTTTTATAATCTATCTTCCATAAGTATTGATATGAAAGTTTAGTAGAATATCATCCTCAGTGGACCTTGTTGGAAAATTATTACTTATTTCCATTATGATTATAGCAAGTTCTTGAATCAACTTATAGTAGAAAAGATATTTTATTTCCTGGTGTGTGCTATTAGAAATCTTTGAGCTTTACTGAGGCATAGACTGGATTTGATATTGAGACTCCTGAATATTTAACTCTTTGGAAGAATTCTACACGAAAAATAGCTAGTCATTTCTCTTTTTGGGGAGGGCAGAAGTATGGGTGGAAGCCAGGATAATGACTTATAACTATTATAATTATATACACAATAATGTGAAATCACAATTGTTAGTTCTTTAGCTGGTGTTGGCCTTCATGGACATCAAGTACTTCTCAAGAATCTAGGATGTCATATGTGTGCATCCAAGCAGTGTGACTCTTTATAACTGATAGATGGATATTTTGTCAATATGCAGATTTTCGAAATGTCTTCCAAAGCTTTTTTCATATGGCATCCAGTGTGCCGACAACCACTGGGACAACCATGGCTGTTTATGCCATAATCTTTCAACTTCAATATTCAGACCTTGATACCTTATAATCTTCTCCAATTCTCCGTTTTCTATTCTATTATCCCCCAGTGTTGCCATATCAATTATCCACACTTTCTGCTTTTCAAACACAGTTAAACCTGATGTGTTATGTGCCAAGACTGTATCAGTTTATATCTGGAAATCCCACAGTATTTTACCCTGCTCATTTTCAACTATTTTTTTCAATTCCAACTTCCCTCCAATTTTCATTACTGGCACATGATAATTTTTACAGATGTTCCAGTGAATTGTTTTGGCAGCTGTGGTATGTCATTGTTTATCATCAGTTTGTGTGATCTTTTGCACGAGTATAGGATCCACTGTTTCTTCTGTTTTGTGCAATCCACAATTTGAATTTTTCAGTTTTGGCCTTGATTGCAGTAGTCTGAATAGCTTGCTCTTGAGCAACCAAAAATCACATCTTTGGCTTCCTTTTTTTAATGTTCCATTTATAAGCCATTGCCAGGTGTTACCTTTATCCACGTTCCTCTTGATCTTTTGTAGAAATTGACTATAATGCTTTCCCTTGCAAGCATTCTATTCATGTTTTCATTACATTATTTCAATATTCCTGTTTTGTTTCCTGTACATTCAATAAGTTCCATTTTTTAACTTGCATCAATGCTTGTTTTTGGGTGTCTTTTACATAATCAACCAATGCATGTTTTTCTCCTTTGACTGTTTGATTTGAAGTAAATCTCTATCTCCATTTCTGCAGGGCAGGTATAATATACTATGTACGTAGTAGTGGGAGAAAAAGGAAGAGAAAGTTTTTCTTTTTCAAATTTGAGTGGTATTATAATTAATGATTTCTGTTATTATTATATTATATTATATTATATTATATTATATTATATTATATTATATTATATTATATTATATTATATTATATTATATTATATTATATTATATTATATTATATTATATTATATTATATTATATTCATTTAAATTTTTAATTGTTGAATCTAAGTGTGGCCTTTAAAATTTGCATACATTCTCTCCAGAGCATGCTTCTAATTTATGGTCTGAATGCTGAAGTGATTCCAGCTGTAACACTTTATAAGATTTTAAAGATATAAAATTAGGATTCACAGTTTTAAAATTCAATATTTCAAAATTTAAATATTGGTTGAACACTATTGGGTCTTTATTTCAAAAGCTTCATATTCATAATTCCACATCTCTTCAATGTGTATCCATATGATTTCAATTGTTTATCACTGCTCTAATTCTATATATTTAACAAAATTATTACATTTATCACATTTCAATATTGCAGATATTATGATGCTACAGTTAGAATGTTCCTTTGCTACACCTATTGTATGTTCCTCCTTTGGTCTGAGGCTTTTACTTGTACTAGTTTATCTTTGAATTGCTTTATGAATTCCTCTGGCCTATTTTAGACCCCCAACTTTTGCAAACTTTCTAACTAATGCTGTTCTGCTTCCATGAAATGGATGCCACAGAAAATGCCTTGGATGTTCATTTAAATTAGTCTTTTAAATCAGTAAACTGGATTTTAGTCTTCCTGACCTTGTGTCACATATAAAGTCATTTATTATCTTAATAAATGATTCACACAGCTTTCCAAATACACAAATTTGTGCTTGAAGCTTTAAAATTGTTCACAGATGGATTCATTTTTTTGTCTTCCATTCAGACATGATGAAAAGATTATGTGCTTTCATCTGTGTTATTTCTTCCGTGTGCACAATATGTATCCCATTTTTTACTAAATCCTTTTTTTCTTATTAGCACGCAGTTAAAAGCAAAAAGTATTAAATATATCTCTTGCTTTTTTACTTACCACATGAAAAATAACAGTATGGCTGAGGTCACTCAGATTTTCGATACTGTAGTGCAATATAATTCAGAATTCTCTCCCCCCCCCCATTTTTTTCTCTTCAGCATTTTCATAGAACACAAACTATTCTGGAAATTTAATCTACCATTTCCCCCCCTTTCAATTGTTTTCTTCCTCGCACCATGTTGAATTTTCTGCTGCAAACCTTATAAAGCAATGCTGATTTTATGTGCAATAAAACAAAGTTTATTGTTTAATCCTGAGCTCAAAATTACTGCTTCAGTTTTCAGTTCTCTTTGATATTCCCAGAACATTCCTTCCAGATGTCAACTTACAAAAAGCTTTTATTTCAACTATCATTTCAACATCCATGGTCAAGTATTAAATACACAGATCAATGAGAGCAAAGAAAATACCAGTTATCATTTAATCAAACCATTACTTCTGTTTTGTTGCACATTTTATTACACGGCATTGTCTTTCACGTGGCTGGCATTTTTTGTAAACCCACAATTTAACTGACTGGCAGTGGGGAGAGAGATGTCTATTAAAGCAGAATGTATATTAAATTATAATCGGATTTTACACATTCATAAAATGGGAAGTGGATTTTATGTATGCATGCTTAATCTATTTTACACATTTTGTGCATACAAAAATTGGGAATGAAATGTTATGCAGGAGCAGAAGCATATTGCATATGGACAGATTTTGCCTGTTTGTACTTAGCCTCCTAAAATGAGGTCCCTTAAAATGAGGGTTTACTGTATAGTTATTTCAGAGGTCACCTTTCTCAAATGAATTAATCTAGTCCTTAAAATGCTTTCTGAAGCAAAACCCATTTCCATAAGGAGGCTAACACCCATATACCATTTGAGGGATTGTACTAATGGTGCAATTTTCCACTTAGCAAAAAAACATGTTTTTATGTTTCCCTGCAGTGGTTTTTGCTGTTAAGTCTCCACACTGACATCCGTTTAGCATTCTTCATGTCAACATGGTTCTGTTTTGCTTGCTTGCTACCATATGCAGAGATAAAGCCTTGAAGCTGAATATTGCCAAGGTTTTGGGAGCCCACATTTTATTACATGCCTCTTTCTCTCCACCACCACCCCCACCGCACTTTTTCCCACACTTCTATAGGACATTGTGCCTGATTATCTGACCTCTGTAATAATCCCCCAAACACACTAGAGCAGTATCAGGGGATGCATATCCTCTCTTACTTTCAAAGCCATTGCTCTGACATCAAGTAATAAAACCAGAAATCTTTTACCAGCATTGAACTTCTAACCATACTGCTGTTCAGATCAAGGTCAGAAACCCATTGGCTTCTGGCCCAAAAAGAAATAATTAAAAAAAAATAGAATTCATGCATTTTTTTTTTAGCACAGCCTGGTTCTTTTTATTCCTTAGCATCTTAGACATTGTGACATTCTCCATTACCATGTAATTCAGAAAACTGCTGTTTTTAAGCAGTAATACTTTTGCCATAGAAATGCTAACAAATGAATAAACCTCAGCCAGTTAAATAGCTCAGTAGAAAGAGGCCCCTACTTTTACTTTGTCATGATAATGAATTATTTGTCATCTCCTATTTAGTGAATTAATTAGGGTTAGGCCAAACATGACCAGATGCTGTCCACTACAGGTTTTTATGTAGATCAGAAAATGGTCTGGAATGAATATGATTTATTTCTGTTTCTGAAATTAAGAAACATCTCACCCATATTAGCTGTTCCAAAATCTCTAGATGAGAGATGGAGATGATTACTAAAATCACTCTCTATCCTCAAGTATTAGGACATCAACACCAAGGAACAATTCAGGTACACTATGTAAAACTATATTACAATATGCAACAATCCCTTCAATTCATCCTCTAATTAAAGATGCATACTATTAAAAGTATTTGAAATTACTGAATTATTTAAGGATACATGTTACTGAAATTAAACGTAAGAGACAAAGAAAAGAATATGGATTTTTTAAAAGACAGAATGAAACCAATGCGAAAACATATAATATAGTAACATTAAAAGGATAGAGATAAACTTAAAAGTTAAAAGATTGGTTAATCTTGCTCCATGCCATAGAGAAAATAAAGATATTTGATAGCTGCCAAACAGAAAAATCTAGATTGTTAGTCTCCTAATAGTAATAGTAATTGCACGAACCTGGCTACCTTCCTAGATATTTCAAGAACCATGCCAGCCAAAAGGAAGTGAGTTTTCCCCTCATAAGGCCAACTCTAGCAGTTTACTCATAAAGCTTGGGAGCCACCCAGCAGTTATAAGAACCAATGGCACAAGAGGATACAAGGGGGGGGGGGGGGAACACAGCACACACAGAGTAACAAGATTGTTATGTGTGCCATCCGGAGAAGACTTTTCACACTACAGTGGTGCATGATATTAAGCAGGGCTGGAGTTTCAGCCAAGAAAACCCACCAATCACAGCCTTTGGAATTTGCATGTTAAAGCTTTATATAACATGTTTTCTGCTCCATTCATTTCTTTGTTTGTTTCCTTACTCTGTTTGTTTTGTTTAGTTAAGTTTTTAAAAAAAGTTGTATTAGCCATTTCATTTTCATGGTAAGGATGCTCGGGGTGGGGGGGCAAGGTGGGGTAATTTCCTGCTAATCTAGAGAAGGAAAGGAAGGAAAAGAAAGCAGTTATATCGAAGTGGCCTGGAAGAAGCTGCCAGCTTCACCAAGGGTCTGAAATACTGCCTTTAAATCAAAGAAGAATGCATAAAGAATTCCCCTTCACCATTTGTTTTATTTTTCTGCTAAGTGCTGCGAAACAAACAATATGGTGATGGAGTGTGGATCAACCTGGCCTAAATCCCACTTACTTCTTTGCCAGGACCTCATCCAGGCAAGCAGTTTCCAACAGAAATTGTCCTGCAATTTACTAATTATGCTCAGTTCTTATTCAGGACAAATTAGTCAGTAATTCACTGGAACCGAGTTTCTTCCTTTTTTCCCCCCTTGTAAATTGATCTGTTCCTAACTAGAATCATTGCTCAGGGATCTGGCAGACATGAGGGGAAAGGCAGGCAAATATCAGAATCTACCAGTCAGGGTTTATCTTAATTAGTTCAGTTGTAAGTCCCCCATTGTTGCTTTACCATTGTTTAGTGGGGAGTGAGCTTGTGAATGTTGGCAAGAGATTCCAGGGCCAGTCTGGCATATGGTATGGGACAATCCAAAGGAAATTAATTTACTTAAAATATTGCTATATTGCATGTAGAAGTGCTTAGTCTAAATTTTAGAGACAATTGATCTAACCAGATCTCCTAAATAGTTTGAGAATGAGTGAGTTATTAGTTGCCAAAAGGCAAAGCAATGCTTATACTGGTCTGGGGAAATGTCCTCTGCTGTTTAATTGGGTCCATTGTTTTTTATATGTCAGAAAGTACAAAAAATTTATTGAGACTTATAATCTTTAGAAAAGCTTATATGATGTCTGTTAACACTACAAGCCTATAACCTTCTATTACTTTGCCTTTAGTTGCAATACATTGGAGTTATAATTGTCTCTGGTGTTTCTTATTATTGACACGTTAACAACCGGGGTGTCCTGAATCAGACTATTTATTTGAATATGCTTTCTGCATGTTCTTTTCTGTACAAATGACTTGGTGCATCTGAAATAGTGGAGAAACGAGAGTATACTGTCTTTGGCTCTATAAAGCATCAAATTGGTGAACCCTTCAATGTTAGATCTTGGGATACCGAAGCAGTCACCGAACTCCAACATACTACAATTGTATGCAGTAGCTAATAGAAAATCTCTATTAACATATATGAATTTTGTAAGAGTTAATACTACTAATTAGATTGAAAGACACTATGAGATAATTAGTTGTTTTAGTTCAATAGGCACCCCAGTATATATATTTTCCAGTTTATTCCAATTATGATTTAGTTGTCTTAGCAGCCACAGAAGAGGGAGATAAATATTAACAGCTAGAAATGAACAACTTCCTGCTGACAATATGATAGCTGCAGCCAGTGAACAACAGGATATTAGTTCAACAATGGATGTCTGGATTTTGTCTGAGCTTAAGATGCCCTTTCATATAGTGTAAGGCCATCTTCCCCAACATGGTGCCCTCCAAATATGTTAACTATACAGCTTCCAAAATTCCCAAGTGACATGGCAAAACTCCAAACATCATGTTTGTACATATCAAGCTGAGAAAGACTGGCCTAACAAATAGTAGTTTCTATACTCGGATTATGAAAATCTTACATACATTCCAATAATTTGTAACTGGGAGAAGGAGCCGTACAAAACTAGAATGGTAATATTAAGTGAACCAAATTGCATGGAACTGGGATTTTCTGTGAAGTTTGCTAAAGCATTGGAGAGAGTGATTTTCTTTCCTTTTTAAAAAAAAAATGGTTAATTTTAGAACAGCACAGTTTTTATATATTTCAGATTTCAAAATTGTTGATAAATATTGTTGATATTTATTGGGGGTCTAAAAGTTGCCCATCCTTGCATAGGATATGAATAGGATAACCCACCATAATTATGATGATCCATTGTGACATTAAGGAAAAATGACTGCACAGTATGGAATCCATTGTGCTGTCCAGGATCAAACATAGTTTGTTTTTACACATTACGTTTATATATTCTTCCTATATGGGCTCTTATCATTAATTTTCTCCCTATTTTTTAACACATGGCAGTGGAATGAGCTTTTCCTGTATTACAAAGCTATCATCATGTCTTTCTTACCTACCTTCTTCAAAGTTTAAATATATCCATTTGTTCACATAGAGGCTCTTACTATACTGTGCCTCTAGCGTTCACTGCTGTTCAGAATAATTTGTAATTGGAGAACATATAAGCCCAGCCCAACAAATTGCTAGCTTGGCCCATTGATCTTCCAGCAGAACTTTATTTATACTTATTGATGTTTCTTTTTTATCTTCTGTAACCCTTTGTTTCAGTGTGCACTTTACAACTTCAAAGACACCTTTTAAATTATTCCATTCCAATTTAAACTTTATTTATCCCTTATCTTTTTACAAAGAAATTGTACATGTCTGATGTAATTATAAGAAATACAGTGGTAGCTGAATTCTCACAATTTAAATGCTGCTGTCCATAAATCCAACTTAATCAAAACATTATTCTACCCGTAACTATGATAAAATAACCTAAAATGCCTGAAAATTAATATTAAAATTCTATATATGTAGAAATTGTGCAGAGAATGAGAAATTTGTGGGCAATGAAATGTTATTTGTTTTTTTTCCCTAAATTGCATATTCCACATACACTTGGTATGGAAATGGCATTCATAAATGAACAAGATAGGATTTAGTTCTTGATAGGCATGTGAAAGCTTAAACTTTAAATGCATAAATCTCCAAAATATACTAGGAAATCATACCACTATTTAGATTTTTATCACCACAGAGATCCCTGCCTCAAACTTGCCAGGGAAAACAGGGAGCTAGAATAAGAACAGGGGCAGCTTTCACACAACTCTGAGGCTTCTCATGTTTCCCTCAAATTAATTCTGAAGGAAAACCCTCGCATTCCTAGGCAGAACAATAGCTGAAATATTAGCTGAGCTACAAAAACAAAGAAAACCCTATTCAAGTCTGTTTTATTTGTCCTCTTTTGTTCCACTTGCTCCAGTGTGAAAGTTGCTATTTAAATTTCAGTAGTTGTGTTACAAGGGGCTGGTGTCTGTTCCAAAGCATCACCCCCAGAGCTTTTCACAGGAAGGTTTGCATAGTTCAATTCATTTCAAAATGCTAGGCAAAGCCTATTCCCCCCCACAACTCTGTTCTAGTCAAAAGCACCCTATCCCCTCTCCGCTCCCAACTGCAGTGACACATACGGCCTGCTCTACTGGTCCAGAAAGCTCTTATGTGCAAACAGAAGCCACTGTTTGCGTTTTATCTTCACACGGTCACAATTCAGTTGTGCAAAGCCATCCTGCTTTCAATATCCGCTTCGCCATCCTCACTCTGCCAGAAATGCTTCCCAACAACCCCTCCTATTCCTTTGAAGAAAAGCTATTTTAGCTTCATGATGCCGTCTTGAGCATTACCCAGAACTGATTCTACTACGCTGGAACAGGAAAGGAACAGTAAACAATCCTGATGAATATAACTAGAAATATGCGAGAGAGAGAGACCAAAGGCACAACTGCTCTTCTCAATTTCTATTCTACCATTCTTTTAATGACCTTTCAAAGTTACAACAGCACTCAGAAAAGTGACTTGCAACCGCTACTTGCCCTTCAGATTGTCACAGCCTTACCATGTGATGAAAATTTGGAAGCTTCGCAACCCACCTGTATTTACAACCATTGCAGCATCCTGGAGTTATGTGATTCACCATTTCTGACCTTCCCAGCTGGCTTCCAACGAGCAAAGTCAATGGGGGAAAGCCGGATTTGCTTAGTGATCACAAGTTTCATTTAGATGCAGTGTTTCACTTAGCAGCTATGGCAATAGAAGGTTGTATAATTGGGCATCACTCATTTAATAACCGCCTTGCTTAACAATTGAAATTCTGGTCTCAGTTGTGGTTATAATTCAAGGACTACCTATATTTTGGTTTGGCCACAGGCCATTCTGCTGTTACCAAAGCTGGTGCTCAGTGCTGGAATTCAAATATCTGAACAACCAGTTCTCTTATTCAAAGCAGGCCTGGGCCTCCAAGAAGTGCTGGGATTCAAATATGTGAACAACCGGTTCTCTGTATGGATGCTGCTTCAGGAAGTCCATTCTGGGCCTGGGCAACAAAAAATTAGCTACCGGCCTCCCCACACTTCCAGCAGGCCGTTCTAGGCCTGGGAGGCCTCCTCCAAGGCCTAGACTGGACTTCTAGAAGCCAGCTGGTTCTCCGGATGCAGCAAAATTTAGCTACCAGTTCTGCTGAACTGGTGCGAATCAGCTGAATCCCACCACTGCTGGTGCTTGACCTGGCAGGCCCTAGGGATCAATCAACAAGTTGATTGACATATTTAAAAAGTGCTAGAAACACACTGCATATTTTTAAGGCAGAGATATTTTTAACATGTCTAAATTAAATCACCCACACTGTGTGTGACCATAACTGCTTTCCTTGAATTATAAAAGATATAAAAATAACTAGAAAAGATTGACAACTAAGCTCAGCAAACTAGCACCATGAAGATCGG
>NW_015386664.1:269982-287497 GCF_001527695.2 Protobothrops mucrosquamatus | reverse complement strand
AATAGATTAGTTTATAATGGGTAGTTTTATATAAACTTGGGAAGATGAATGTTTAATCCGGTAATCAGTTCTGGGAAGTCCGGGGGGGTTAGGTGGGGATGGGGGTGGGAGGAGTATAGGAATAGAATTATTAGTATTGACTTAAGGGGAAGTAGGATATATTAAAATAATAATAGATTAGTTATATGTATAACTGAGTTAATTATATTGAAATAATTTGAATTGTATAAATATGATTTTGTTTTGATTAATTGATGGCCTTGCCACCATGTAAAATAAAACCAATAAAAATTTTGTTGAAAAAAAAAAAAAAAAAAAAAAGAAATGCACTGTCTCCAGTGATTATCAAATAAAAGTAACTCAGGAGTGCCAGTAATTTAGAATTGTAAACTTTGTGTTTAGAGACATCTGCAGTTATTTAGCAAAAAGTCATGACAACTCTAACAGTAATTCCTTTCATTTCATTAAAAAAAACAACCACTTTTATATTTTGTCCCAATCAACATTTCTAATTAAATTCTGAGCTTTTAGGCCTGCTGTGATGATTTTCTGCTATGCTGACTTTGATTATAAATAAGGCTTGGTTTGTGTGTGTGTGCATTGCTAAAGTTCATCCCCACATTTTGTTAAGCCATATTAAACCATTTGGTTTTGGTTTAGCATATTGCATGATTACTATTTACTCAAAAAGCTATGACTAACCAAACCACAGATTATTACATCCTAGGAAACCCAGACAGTATGTGAGACATAAACGCCACGGATGAGGCAAACGTGTTTACCTCAGTTGATGTGGATTGCTCTTTGCTCTTCCTTATGCTATTTCATCCTTAATTCTGCAACAGTGACAGGCTGATTGACTTAAGTCAGCTGTGGGTTTTTAAAGGAAACTTACTTTGTTCTAGAAAATCAGCTATGTGGAAACAATTCTGATAGGACAAAGGCCAGAAGGAAATGAAATAGCCTTCACTACTACATCTCCACTGAATATCTTTGCTGGGGGGGGAGGAAAAGAAGAGGAGGAACAAGAGGAGGAAGAATAGTAATCAGGAGATTTGTCACATTGCCATGTAACACTCTGGCCCTTTGGATTTCAAATGAACTATAAAGCATTGCAGAACATTTTATTAGTCTTCTCCCAATTTTGGTTAATTTTCTTCTGTCTGAAAAAAATATCTTAAACATTTATTCAGCAAAAGATTATACATATTACTCATAACTCGGCAAAGAGACCAAGACATTGTGTATAGTCAAATTAATTTCATACCATTAATGCTCAAGAAAGATCATATCTGCTCTTTTATAAGAAGTCTGGTCTTTCTACTTAACCCTCTGCAGGCATAAACTTCTTTTCCCCCAAAAGAAGAGTGGAACGGAATGAGCAAGATGGCATCCTTTTGTACTTGCTGCAGAGAAGGCCTCAACGAGAAATCAATTTATTAATAAAAAGGCAAACCTCCAAATTGTCCAAAACAGACAGTGTTTTTTTTTCATGAAATTATATTTTCTATGAAGACGTTTTTATTAAAGTTTGTGTTAAGGGTGAAATGGGAAGCCATGCTGTGAAAATGGATAGACTTCCATTGTACAATATTCACAAATGGCTATAAAGGCTGACTCCCACATGAAGCTATCCTTTTTTTCTGCATAGGCTGAGATTAATGCCCAGGTATCATTCATCAGGATGATTAATGTATTTATTAGCTTTAAAACAAATGTCATCCAGAGGTACTTTATTGATACTTAAATAAAAAACTATAAATTTGTACTTAAAGGCTACTGCACAAACATACATGAAACAAAGTCTAGTTAAAAAGCAATAGCTAGACTTCTTAAAATAATAATAACAGCAAATGGCCATCTTTTTTAGGCAGCTTGAGCAAAAGAAAAACATTGATGTGAGTAGCAGTGAGGTATGCCTTAGGAATTATACTTTTGAATTATTGATTACAGAACTGCTTAAAACCAACAATACATTTAAAAACCCTCTCTTTTGAGCTCTTGTATGATGGGTAGTACCACAGACAATGAGTAATATCTTCCACATATTTGCTGTACGATAAACAGAGACATTTTTCTAGTGGTATATTAAAACACTGTCTTGCTTCAAGAAGAAAGAGCACGGTGTGAGATCTGGAAAAACTGTGATCAACTGATACTGTATATACGATTGAGAATAGAAAATCGGTTTAGATTTTTGCAGAAAGATCATTCATCCTCTTCTTCTCCAAACCATATATTAAATGGTTTGTTGCATTTAAACGAATAAGCATACCCTCAAAACTAACTTTAGACTTCTGGGGGGGGGGGGTTTCCCCAAAGATGTACATTTCTTAGGGTACTGTAAAAGACAGATAGGGTAAACAGAGTCTACATTCCATGTGACATTAAGAAGATCTTCAAAGGCTGCAACACTAAACTGAACATCTGTAAAATAAATGACCATAATGTTTTGACTAGAAAACAAGTTGAAAACAAGAGAAAACAAATATATCACTTTGGGTACAATTCTCTATCTCAAAATGATTTCAGAAAGTATGTTTGATAATGTTCCACTTTAGTTTTTAATCAAGTGTGGCAAGGATACATTACATCATATTCCACTATTTTGTATATTAAGCTTACTCTTTGACAGTGTCAGATCCTCGCAAGGACTTAGTGTTAACATATGCCTTTGCTGTTTACACTCTTGCTCCTAATATATGTGGTGGTTATTTAGGAATAGAACAACAGGCAATGGAGATTCTTGTCATCATTGGAAAAGTGATTCACCCCCTTACAGCTTAAACAATGATAAATAATTTTATTTGACCATGAAAAGACAAGGGAGAAAAATGTTCTTTTCATTTTTACTTCTATTTTTCTTTTTCACAGGGTATTGCTTTTTGATCACTATACCTGAAGTCATGGTTGCTTTGCACAGGATGCATGAATTTGTCTTTTGCGTGTTATATGTGATGCATGTGAATGGTCTTTTTGTAAATATGCTGGCAATCAAAGCACATAAAATCTATTGGCAGAGAAATCACTCAGATTTTTAGTTAAAACATTCAAAATTCTGTTTTGTTTACCTAATATGTATACACTAGTCTGCTTTCTCTAATCCCATAATCTTAGAAATAAATTCTATCCCCCCCCCTCCAAAAAAACCCTACTACATGGGTTTGCAATTTAAATCAATTCTTGCTCTTTTACTTTATACCTTCACCTGGAAGTATTCTGAAACTCCCTTGTGTTAATAATTATTACTACTATGTGAACAAAATGGAATAGAATGCTTCTGAGAAGGTGACTGAGTATATATTTAACAATATAAAATGTAACCACTGCCAATTTTGAACAACAAATCACAGGTTCCTTAGTAGATAGAAAATGTAAGTTCCAAGAACTAGTCATTACAATAATATAAACATTTCTATATTTCATTGAAATGAGAAAATAGGTTCATTCACATATAGAAACTGTATGTTCAAACATGGGAGAACTTTATCCTGTGTAGGCTAAGACCAGTCTTGAATTTAATCAGAACATCAGAGTATATATATGTATTTCTCACATGCCATCTAAAGTCTAATAGTGTAGGAACTGTCACTTTCAACTTCTCCCTTCCTCCAATCTTTGTAGTAGTTTGTCTGATGAAAAGATTTGAAGATCTTTAAACTTGATATATTTGTCTGATCACTGGAAAGTTAGTTTAATTTTTAAAATTCCTCTAAAAGGATATTTGGATTCTTTTTCCCTAAGACCAATAAAACCCAGTTTGCTTTTTCTAGGAAATTAAAAACTCATCATGTTGTTATGTGATATTATGTAGAGGAAAATGGAGAATGTCTTTGTTCTAATGAGCCTCATAAATTGGTCACTGCAAGGTCCTCCAGCTGGCTAGATGAGTGGGTGAGTAGGTAGGCAGAGCTGACTCACTTCTACCCTCCCAGGTGTTAATGAGAATCACAGCAGTGCCCTTCCTGCAGCTGCTACGGACTAAAGGAGATAAATTACAATTCTAAATTGTTTACACTTTCAAAGGGCACTTAAAAGGGCTTCCCACAAGGGATCAAAATGCCCTTTCCCACAAAGCATATCACGAATAATATGACCCTATTAACCCCTCAAATTCTAGGGCTCTAAGCAATGGAGAAGATGTTACTTAGATAGCATCAAACAGAACTAAAGGGACTTCAACTTCCCTAAATTCTTAAGAAGTTCAAACTATTTCTTCCACCAATACTAAGTGACATCAGTTGAAAGTTCAGGGAAAGTACTTGTAGATAACTGTGATTTACAAAGTACTTTCATTATATAATGCAATCCACTTTTGAGTAGTTTGTTGCCAAAATTCTGCACTCCTAACACGTTACACACATATTCTGATGCTCAAAGGGAGTGATGGAGTGACTTCCAACTCCATAGCCTACAGTATATGAAAAAGACTTCTGAGTGGTTATCTTATTTTCCAGTGGGAACACCTCCAGCAGCAGACTAAGTACACTTAATGTTCTTCTATCCTTATCCATGTCAATACTTTGTAGATTTCTTCCCTGAAAAGGAAAATCTTAACAAAAGTTATCATTGCGGCAACTCAAATTGAGAAGTGGAAAGAGAGGGTTTTACTTTTCACACCCCTCACAAAAAGGAAGAATAAACTTAAGGCTTATGTTATAACCTTGGATTTTTGAATTGCACAAATAATCTTTTGAATTGCACCTTTTAAACAAATAATCTTGTCATAGTCAATTACAGTCTGGTACCATTGCTTTCATATATTAACGCAAAGCATTACTTGAAAACTGAATGTAATGCAAAATATAACACCATAATTACTGGTTAGCAATAGTACATTAGAACATACCATGTCAAATCTGGGGCCAGTATGTCATACAGTAAGTTACTGATTCATTTTCAAGTAGTTATTAAAATCTTAGATTTAACTATAGAATAAAATTTAATAAAAAAAAACACTTGCTTTACATAAACCTGTCTAACCATTAAGATTGTTCTTTGAGAGTGTGGTCTGTATCCTCTTGTTATCTGAAATTAGGTAATGGTTACTATTTCTGATGCTTTGATGTTACTACTGAAATTAGTAATGGTTACTATTTCTGATGCTTTGTCTTTGTGTTTGTTTTTCAGAAAGGCTTGCTTGAATCATCTTTATTTTCGTTTTGGAACCAAGTGAAATAGCCAGAATTTTTAAAGTTGTTGTTTGCTTTCTTCATGCTGGAGTTTTAACTATTGGCACAGTATCTTATGGTATTTTAATTGCAGTGTAGACAGTATACTCTATTCCATCCTCAGACCAAGGTCCAAATAATGCTTAATTAAAGTTTAGATACATAAATATGTATTTCCCCAAACATAATTGTTATTTTCAAATAGCATGTTTTTTGTTGGTTAAGCTAATCATGACTTCCTAAATTGTCCAATTTTCTGGCTTTGCGCAATCTACTGAACTATGCACTAACCACATGGATTGTGTTTGCACAATCCTTGAAGCTAAAATCTCACTTAATGTGCAAAAACATTCAATAAGTAAGAAATGGTTTTCTTCAAATTAAAGCCCAGGCCTTCCATACATATTTTCTGTGCTCTATATTTTAACTAAATGAGTCAAATGATTTATCTTTAAACACACACCACCCACCCACCCACCCACACACACACACACACACACACACAGAGAGAGAGGGGGGGGGAGGTATTAAACCTTAAATAACCTTGTCTTGCATAATTTTTCTGGGCCTCAGGATTCTAATGGCTCAGGAAGATGTCCAAAATATTTCTTTCACTTCGTTACCATGAAATGATCTCATAGGATAGAACTAATACAAACTAGTGTCAAGGGGCCGGTTTTCTCAATCCTTATTTGCTGTCCTTTTAAATTACAAATGCCTTATGCCTCTGGCTGTGACCGCTGAATTAGTTTTCCTAAACTTGAGCCCAACCACAGACTTGGGAAGTGTTACAAGCATCTGCTTCAGAAGAGACTTTAAGTGTTTTCAGCAGTAAAACACCCAAGTAGGACATTCTTCATCAGGAGTAGATTAAAATGTCAGCAAACCTGGTATCTCATTCTGAAAAGCAAGTCTTCCTACCCCAGAAGTGCTTTTCAATATATTTCCTAGGAACTAAACTCCTTCAAATATTTTATTTATATGTATGTTTGTAGCAAATATATATTTCTAAGGGGAAAAAAATATGAGGAAGATTAAAGCCTACCTGAGGGGCCTAGTAACAGGATGCAAAAAACCATTTGTCCTAGTGGTTAATGTATAAGCCTGGAAATGGGGAGACCATGAGTTCTAGTCCTGCCTCGGGTATGAAGCCATCTGGGTGACCTAAGACCAGTCATTCTCCCTTAGCCTAGGAAAGTGGCAATGGCAAACCACTTGGGAAGAGCCTTGCCAAGAAAACATGCAGGGATTGGTCCAGGTAATTGACCTATTCTCCAAAGCGCCTGAGGGCAGGACAAGAAGGTGGAAGTTTATGCTCCATGGAAGAGATTGGGCAACCATTTATTCAGAACTGTATAAGGTCTCCTTATTTGGACAGGAAGTTGGACTAGAAGACCTCCAAGGTTGCTTCCAGCCCTATAAATCTATGTCTATGTTTATGTCACCAGGAGTCAAGACTGATTTTAAGGCACAAAAAAACCCCCAGATGTTTATCTTTACACATTGTTTTGATATAAGCATTATTTATATATTACCTAAAATGCAGCTGTTAATTCATTGTTCCAAACACCTTAATAGCCACGATACCATGGGTACGATATTACATAATTTAGCTTGTAATACAAAAGTAAGCAGATAACACCGGGGAACACAATCCTTTTCAAACTGAAGCCCGCACAAGCTTTATTAGTAAGCTTGTACTCAAAAATGTGAGCAGAAGAACAAGATTTATTTTTAATAAGATGAAATAGAATCAGTGTGATTATTCCTCATGTATTTAACTATTTCTTCTTCATATTCATTATTAGCAATAATGGAAGATACTTTGTACAAAAGGATGGGGGAGGCGGTGTTGTTCCTCTTCCACCTTGTAGTACCGTTCCACAGAGTATCTCAGCTGGGCTATCTAGGCAGCCACAGGAATTGTCCTTAGCGAGAAGAATTCGCCAATCTATGTACTATGTGAGTGGTGAGAGGAAAGATAAGAAGCGGAGAGACAAAATTGCTCAGAATGTGATTAAATTATTAAATTATTAAATAAATACAGTAGGCAACTAGGAATCTGTCTCTTCTTTCTGTCTCTCTCTGTTTCTTATCTTTTCTTTCCCAACTCCCATTTTCTCTTTTCTTCCTCTCCAGCAACAACCTTGAGCATTTATAAGTTTCCTTTCCCAGAAACAACCACACTCCGCTCTGATGTAGAGAGGACTGGAAAGCTTATGAAACAATAAATATCCTTAAGGTGTCACAATACATTCTAATGTTTTTGCTGCATGAGACCTAATAGAAATAAAAATAATTTCAGTAAAGCACGAAATTACCCCACTCTGCAGGTTGAATTGTATTTATTCTCTAAGCGCAAATGTCTTTGCGATAGATGGTCAATATTTTGTTGTTTTATTATTATGGGTATTGTGAGCAAGTCAAAATGCAATTTTTTAGAAAACAAATTAGGTGATCATGATTTTATAGAATAATTGGAATTTTGCAGATGCTGCAGATAACTTGAAAACAAACAGCCCCCACTATCTATCAAACCCAAATTCAGTTGTTACAAATAAATGAAATATCAGGGTCTTGACATTGCAGGGCATTTGAGTCGGTCAGTGTCTTTCTCATCCCAAACCACCTCACAGGGTTGTTGTTGTTGTTGTGGAGAAAATAGGAGGAGGAACGAATATTATGTATATTTTCTGCCTTGTGTTACTTACTTACGAGGTAATAAAGGCAGGATAAAAAAAATCTAATAAACAAAATGGTAAAGAAATTCATTCGCCAGCCTGTGGAATTGATGAGACAAAACTAGACCTATGTTAAAGGGGGTAGAGAGAAGAGATAATTTAGAGAAAGAGAATGGCACATGGAGAAATGTTACCCCAACTCTACTCTCCCGGTCCCGGTCCAAGAGCTTCCCCCTGCCATCAAATTTTAAAAAGAAAACAAGAACATTTTTTTTCAGATTATTAAACATTCATATCAAACTAAGCTTCAGGAATGTTGGGGCCTACCCAAGACTTTCCAGTGCTTAAAATGAAAAAAAGTTCCCCAGCAGTAAAACTTTACTAATTGGCCATCTGCTGCCTTCAACATTTGTACTTCTCTCCGCTTAATGATAGGGTTGGCCTGGAAGCACTTAAACAAAAAATCTGGAGTTAAACTAGTAGAATGGAACTTTCTACTCTGCTGTCTTTTCTGAGGGTCCCCAAACATCCAAGGCCTATTCACAGTGATTAATTCACTTAAGGGAGGAGAAAATAATCCGTGAGGTTATTATTTATATTTTTGAGGTGCCATTGACTTAATGTGCTTGGAGTTTTGCAATCATTGCAAGTAATATCAAAAATGTATCAGAATCTAAACTAAGTCAGTAAAAATAATATGTGCTCAAGCTATGAACTTTATTTCCTTACCCTAAATCTAGAGCAAGACTTATGCAAAGTGACAGCACCATTCTAGTCTGATTTAATTTACCTCTTTTCGGGCTTGAACACTATTTTTCTGAAGTATCAGATGAAAACTCAGCGAAGAGCTTCTTTTAGTTCACCCAGCTATGCTTTCAGCGTAGTGAAGCCCATTTTTTTCACTGCCATAAATATTTCATTATTATTGTTTCTGTCCTCTGATGACAGATGACAGATTGACAATACCTTCCAGGCAATTTTTAAGGATATCCAAGAGATATGTTTCAGACTGTCCTGTCCTTATTCTGAAGTTTATGGTGTCACTACTATGCCCTGATGACCTCCATCTCTCCAGTTGATCACATAGTGTGGTCTTCATCTCATCCCTGGCCCATAAATGAAAAGGGCGTAAAATATTGTGAAGAGTAAAAGTATCCTTTTCACCCTTGGGGTGACAACTTTCACATCACAGCTTCAAGATATACGTATAATTTGTGATATTTTTCCATTTATGTCAGTGTGATCAAAGGTGCATTTTGGGTAACATGGGCATGTTATCCCCACACACAACACACACTGAGACAGTTTTGAAACCAACTTCTTTGTAGGTTTCTTACAAAACAGAAGAGAGGTAGGCACACTACCACTGCTTTATTGGGGGAAGAAAAGGGGGCGCATTTATGCAATTCCATGTTAGCGTAACCTGAACATACAGATTGCAGTGGCCTTACTTTGCTTTGTTACAGTTTCCAGAAAATAATGGGGAACGCTAAACTCACACATAAAAACACATATGTTCCAGTTTCCTTATAAATGACAGGTTCAATCATACGCCCCTTCAAAAAAAAAAAAAGACAGGACTGTCTAGAAGCTAGTCAATTTGAGAAACTCTCTGCAGAAATGTTTTCCTGTGTGATAGCTTACTTCAGTTCATTTTAACTTGAAGGATCTCTATGCAGGATGTATGTAGGGCTGTCAAATCTGCCTAAAGTGAGGATCCCAGGTAGAGCTCTGAAGTCAACCTTGCTTTGCTCACAGTACAGCACTCCAGTGCTGAATGCCTTCTTCCCTGGCTGATGAGGTGCTGAAAGGAGAGGACTGCCAATCCAGAAGAGACAAGCCTTATCTGCAAATGAATGACATCTCACAGATCAGGACAATGTCATTTGGCAGGATAGAGATTAGCAACAGGGACCACAGATTTTGTGTCAGCCTGGTTTTGTGCAAAGACCAATGGATGGGACTTTAATATAAAAGGGCCCTATGCTATTCTAAAAGAGGATATTATAAGTCTGGATACTAACTTTTCCCAAATTCCAGTTCATGCACAACACTATTAAACAGGGAGCATAGTACATTGTCACCTAGATTTCTTTTTTGGCTATCAATTTATCTGTTCCAAGTGGAAGGAAAATGAATACAGGGTATATGTTTGTGTACGTGTATGTTCCTTTCACATAACATATAATTAAGCTATGGAATTCACTATATTACAAATAAAGTAATTATCACCACCCTGAAAGTTTGTCTATGGAGTAAAATTACCTGTGGTAACCCTAACCCTAACTCTGACTTTCCATCTAGGAGCTCGTTACATTGACTACGCATTGCACTATTCCTCCTGTTTAACTCCAGAATGAAAACCCTGTGAGATAGATGGTTAAGAGACAATGGCTGATTCAACTGAACTTCCATAGCTGAAACTTAAGCCTGAACTCAATCTCTGTCCCACAACTAGTACTACTAACATACTAGTCAATATTTAAGAGATGAATTGCTACTATGCTCATGTCCTGCTTAGAAATCTGGATTAAAAGCACCTTTACTTGGATTCATTGCAACTGTTACTGTTACTGTCACTGTCCCTGAAATATAGGGAAAGAATGGAGGGGAAAAAAGATTCAGGAAAGTCAGATATCCCTATGATTATTCCAATTCAAGAAATCAAAAAAGGATTGTGACAATCTAGACACATGATTAGCATTCTGCCTTGGTTGTGCTGCAATGGAGGAGGCAGATAAACCCTGTCTACACAATCAGGACAGGGTTAGTTAGGATTCAACAGATTCAAGGGCAGCAAACAGATTCCAATGGCAAACAACACATTAGAGACAGGGAGCCACAACACTGCGCCCTCACACATCAAAACCACCTTAGCAGAGAAATGGCCCTTCTTCTTCTTCTTCTCTCTCTCTCTCTCTCTCTCTCTCTCACACACACACACACACACACACACACACACACATGTGATGCCCAGAAAATATACAGCTATGAGTGTGTGTGTGTGTGTGTGTGTGTGTGTGTGTGAGAGAGAGAGAGAGAGAGAGAGAGAGAGAGAGAGAGAGAGAGAGAGAGAGAGAGAGAGAGAGAGAGAGAGAGAGAGAGAGAGGGAGAGAGAGAGAGACCCAACAACTCCTATGCACCTAGATTTAGAATTTATTTCCTGGGACTGAAAATTGAAAGAATTGGATAATTTGATTCAAATTACGATTATTCTCTCCTTCTGTGATCTTTACAGAACAAAACAGAGGAGAAAAATGGTATGTTTAATGATGTGTTTTAATAAGTTAAAAAACTACTCTAGGAAGAGAGAGAGAAGCACATTTATTAGTTTGACACATATTTTAGTGATAACCTCTTGACTGAATTGTACTTCTTTAATTTATAATCCCAAGTGCCCATGCCTATACTGTATTATGGCAGTAACAGCACTTAATTCTTAATAATAACCTTAAGATTGCATTATTACTTATTTTCAGAAAAGGCAACCTCGGTTTCAGTAAAACTTTCAGCTGGATAGTAAATAAGTTGCAACTTTTTAGACATTTGCTAGGAAATTCCCAACGTGTCCTTCCAACCAAAGTTATTTGGGTATTCCACAAACATTTTTATTCACAGTTTGGAAGCAAATGCTGTTGGAATATATGACTTTTTAAAAAAAATACAGACTATACTGTACTGTGCAGACTGCAATAAAAGTATCTTCTACATTCACACAGGTTACATACTGACAGAAGGTGAAGAAGTAAACCAGCACAATTTTTCAAAATAAGCAGCCGCTTTCCTCTTTCTAACGCTTTTGTAGATTTTTAAGGTGAAGTAACACCACAAGTTTAAATATTCCCCATTCCCACTACATATCTGCTGGCAAAATGGTGTTCTCTCAGCTTAGTTGTTGGCTTGCAAACGTTTCATTACCCAACTAGGTTAACACCCACCGATTGGATAAGTCTTAGTTGCTTTGATCCTGACCGGTTCTGGAATCTCCCTGAAAGCTGCTCAGATCTGTCCTTCTCTCTCGTCAGTTACCAGTTGCCCTTAGCGAAGACTAAAAAACCGCAAGATCAATAGTGGTGTTGTTGTTTTTTTAATTTCCCTGATTCAAACCACCAGCACCACAAGCAGCATCTGCGGGTAGAGTGCAACACACTCCAGGTTCCCTCAAGAACAAAGCCCCTCCCCTAAGTACTACCGCGCGGAATTAGCTTCCACAATCTCCTCTACTCCGCGTCCAAAAGAAAAAAGAAGATGGGATTTGAGGCATTATTAGACCGCCCTTGCCGGCGAGCGGTTTCTGCTCCGCTGCGCCCTCCGACCCAAATCCAATTCCTATTTTGCAGCCGGAAAAGAGGATCGATCGAAGTAAGCTCTGCCTACTTTGCCTGGTCGCTCAGCATCCAGGGAAGCGGGGAAAAGACTGGTCGGCTTTTGGGGGGGGGGGGCAGTCATCTGTTTGTAAATGTGTCTCTCTCTCTCCTCGCCTTCCCCCTGTTAAATTACACCCACAAATCCTCCCTTGCTAATTTTAATTGGCTTCTGCCCTCTAACCCGGCCTACCTCTTGGGGAAGTTTTGCCAACTTGCTTGTGTTTGGAGGACTCAACGGTCAGCTTTCTCATCGGGGAAAAAAAAAAATCCCTGCAGAATCTGGGGCAGCGAAAAGGCGAACGCCTTAAAACCGGGCCCCTTTATGGGAAACCTGCCCCCAAGGCTGGGGAGTCTCTCCGGGCACGTGCCAAGCGCGTTCCACTTTCTAGCGACACAGCAGCAGCCCCTTAACGGGGCCCGGAAGGCCCACGCGGGACTCTTGTCAAGCTTAGCCCTGGGCAGGACTTGCTTTGAAGGATCCCGTTCAGATCGGGAGACCTGCAGCTCAGGACTACAGATTTAGTTGCGCAGAGCTAACTAACCCAAACCTCGATTGTAAGGATTATAATTCCAAACGTGAAACATAGCTCTAAACCAGGGGGTAGGCAACCTTGGCTCTTTTATGACTCGTGGACTTCAACTCCCAGAATTCCTGAGCCAGCCGTGCTGGCTCAGGAATTCTGGGAGTTGAAGTCCACGAGTCATAAAAGAGCCAAGGTTGCCTACCCCTGCTCTAAACAAAAGAAATGGAAAGTGCGTGCAAACACGCCCCCACCCCCACCCTCCCACTCCCAGCCTAAATCAAAGCAGAGCCCTTGCTGAGACAGGGACTGCAGCCCTTCGGTACCACCCCACCCCTGACCTCCGCCGAGGGCCTCACACCAAGCCTGCAAACTGGCCGGGACTTCCCTGAAATCGGCAGCCGAGGGGTCCCGTCGACAGACCGGGCGATCGGGTGAAATCCCCTCCCTCCCTCCTTCCCTCCCTGGTGCAGAAGATGCGCTGGGCCAGCAAAGGCGGAGGACCGGTTCCTCGCGCGAGGTCCGGGACCCGCCGGGCCGCGCGAGGCGCCCGGGCCGCGTGTCACTCACCGACGCACTCGTTGGCTTCGCGAGCGGTGGCCCTCTGCCAAGGCCTGTCGTAGTGGAAAGGCTTGCAGCGGTCGCACTCGGGCCCGGCCGTGTTGTGCTTGCAGTCGCAGACCAGGTGGTCGTCGCGGTCGCGGACGCAGCGGGAGGCGTGCCCGTTGCACTTGCAGCGGCCGCCCACCTGCAGGTCGGAGACGGCGTAGTAGTAGGAGTCGCGGGCCAGCTCGGAGTCGTCCTCGTTCTCGTCGCCGAAGGTGTGGAGGCGGCTGAAGACCACCTTGATGTCGGTGGCCGTCACCCAGTCCTGCAGGACGGGCGAGTTGTCGAAGTCGTGGGCCGAGGGCCGGCCGTCGAGGGTGCTGAAGGCGATGAGGCCGCCGCTCAGGGGCCGCATGTCGGTGTGCGAGTCGGTGCAGATGGCCTCCTGCTCGTTCTGCTTGGTGATGGCGGCGCGGTTGGGCTTGTTGTACATCTTTCGGCACTGGGTGGAGTAGAACTGGAAGGGCACCCAGCTCTTGCCGCCGTCCATGGACTTGGCGATGGCCATGGACTCCGGCCGGGGCGAGCAGAACTGCAGGCTGACGTAGGTCACCTCGAACTTCTTGCCCAGCGCCAGCGCCAGCGTCACGTTGAGCGGGTGCTGCACGAAGCTCTCCGACTGCCAGCAGGTCAGGTTGTGCGGGTTGTTGAGGTCGGTCAGGTAGGAGGCCGGGTGGGCGCGCTTGGGGTCGGCGGCGTCGCACGGGTGGCAGGCGCGGCTCCGCTCCTCGCCCTTCTCGGCCAGGGCGCAGTAGCGCGCCGGGGGGCGGCCGCAGGTGCTCGACACCTTGACCTCCTTGCCGAAGGCGGCGTTGACGAAGTCCGGGATGCAGCGCCGCGGCTGCCCGTTTTCGTCGTAGCAGGGATCCGGCTGCGGGGCCGTCTGCACGGCGAACATGTTCAAGCCGTAGCCGCCGCCGCCGCCGCGCACCCCCTCCGCCAGGCAGGCCACCGCCGCCAGGGCCACCAGGGCCTCCCAGCCCGCCGGGGACATCCTGCCGGCCAGCCTGCCTGCCTTGCCTCCCTGGTGGGCGCTGAGGGGAGGGAGCCTGTGGAGAGAAAGGAGAGAGCGCGGGTCAGCTCCCGAGCGCCGGACACCCCCCCCCCCGGCCTTTGCGCCTGGACTCCCCCCGGCCAGAACCGCGGGGTTGGGGCGCAGACCTCCCGGCCTGTCCCCGCGCCCGCTGAGGCGTGAGTGGCGGACTGCTGGGGCTCGTCCGTCCGTCCGGGGTGGGGGACACACAAAGAGGGTGTAACCCTGTCCGCGGGCGGAAAAGGAGCCTCAGAGGAAGAGCGGCCCAGCGAGTCCGGGAGCCGCTTGACTGACAGTCCGCCTCGGTTGAAAAGGCCGCTTTGAGAAAGTAGTAGGGCCCAGTCACCCCAGTAGGGCTTCCTCTCTGCTAAATCGTTCCCCCCCCCCCTTGTGCCAAGTCAGCGTCAGCCTGCCACGCATCCCAGTGGGATTCCGAATCTGGTGGTGGCGTTTGCGAAACCAGACTCGGATGGATTCGCACAAACTACCTAGCCCCAATCTGTACTCGGGTTCAGGGCACGGGGGAGGGGGGAAACCTGGCCCAGGAGTTCAGGGCAAGGACTTGGGACCTTCTCAATTTCAGAGCCACCGTTGCTCTCTGTCATAAGGCGACGCATAAACGCACAAATAAATGAAGTATGAAGTATGAAGCAAGGTTCAATTAACCAAGGATCAGCGAGCCTCGTGGGTTCGCCTATCTCGCTAAGTCAAAATGTGATTTGGGTCACCCAGGACTTAAACACTGTTAAGTGTGAACCGGGGCCTTAGAACAGGTTAGACCAACAGGGGTTAACATCTAAAGGCTTAGCCCGCTGGAGAAACCCTCTCCACTCGATCTTTGGAAGGACTCCGAAGGGCACCCAGCAGCATTTTTTGCCCAGTGGAGATTTATTGTCCTCGGATCAATTTAGACCTCCTTTTTTGTAGGTAACTGCTTTCTCAGGAGAATGAGAAAGGTAGGACAACCATTTCGACCTACCGAGGGAGCTTGACACCCTCATCCTCCTGACTTTCGGGGACATATGATGCCTCTCCCCCTGCGCGGAAGTCTCCATCGGGCACCAGGTAAAGCGCACACATTCCCTCAGCTTTTCTCTCGCGCAATCGGTTTTGAGAGGGCAGTCTTGGATTTCCACGGGCGAAATTGTAGTTACAAAATCCCTTTCAGGGAGATAAAGGTCGAATGGAGCGGATCCACAGACTTTCTACTTCTGCTGGCTCGAAAATACCATCTGAAGGACTCCCAGGGCCTTGGGTCTTAGCTTGTCCAGCACCCTTGGGCTTAGACCAGGGATCCTCAACCTTGGCAACTTTAAGACTTGTGGACTTCAACTCCCAGAATTCCTCAGCCCTGGGAATTGAAGTCCACAAGTCTTAAAGTTGCCAAGGTTGAGGACCCCTGGCTTAGACTCAGTCAATGCTTATGAGGGGGCCATGGAGTCCCTTTTCTTTTACCTTCCTTGCCCCGGAGAGCCTGCTTTTGAAATTGAGTCCCCTGTTTCTCTGAGGACCGACTGATCCCCAAGATCACAGCAATGTAGGAAGCTGCGCAGCTGAAACTGGTGGTTCTCCTTGCCTATACACCCAGCCACACATTTTCCAGTTACATTTAAGTCTGGTGGAGGGGGAGAGGGTGGGACAACGCAGGGCTTCAGTGTGTCGCAACTATCCAGGCAGTTGGGTAGTATTAAGTATGAAGCAAGGTTCAATTAACCAAGGATCAGCGAGGCTCGTGGGTTCGCCTATCTCGCTAAGTCAAAATGTGATTTGGGTCGCCCAGGACTTAAACGCTGTTAAGTGTGAACCGGGGCCTTAGAACAGGTTAGACCAACAGGGGTTAACATCTAAAGGCTTAGCCCGCTGGAGAAACCCCCTCCTCGTGAGTAATGGGAAACATTTTCTTAGCGGAGCGCTCGGGATATTGCACCGCAGAGGAGAAACCCGTTTCTCTTTCCCCAGAAAGCCCTCCTCCGAAGGGGTTCCTTCTGCTTCCCTCCGCGAAGAAACGGCCTTCAGAGCGCAGCCTGAGCACGCCCCCAAGTTTTCTGCTGGGGATCGGTCCCGAGTTGGCGCGACCAGGGCAAGAACGCAAGACTTGGGCTCCCAATTCACGCTGGGGAGGCGGCGATTACCTGCCACCCGCAAGATCTGCCACCGACGGAAGAAAGGCGAGGACGGGGCGAGGAAGCTAAATTTCATTTCTCCCCCCCCCTCCCTCCCTCCCCCAGCCCCGCACAATCAGTTCAGTCCGGCCCCCGCAAACCCTGCCAGTCAAACAAGCGCCGGTCCAAAGCCCCTCGGGCGGTGGGTTCGCTTTCCCAACGAACGCAGGTGGGACCAGACAGGAGAACGCTGCACGGTTCGAAAGAACACCCCCCCCCCGCGAGCCCGACAGGGAGACGTTTGCGAAACTCGCGGCTGTCCCGCGGGGAGCCCTGGCCGGCGGGACCGCTCGGGGCGGGGGGGGGGGCTCTTGTTGCTTCCTCGGCCGGGGAAAGAGCCCGCGCGGCCCCAGAAGGCGGCCGGAGAAGTCGGGAGGCGGCGAGAAGTGCTCGGTCCCTCCTTTGGCAGGCAGCGTCGTCCCGCCTCGGGCGGGCAAGCCAGACACCCGCTCTCTTCGGGGGGGGGGGAGCGGTCAGCTGGCCTCCCCACCCCGGAGCCCGCCCTGAGCTGCCCCCCGGGAGCAAAGGAGCTGCTGCTCGCTGGATAGCTGCCTGCCTCCCGGGGCTCCTTCCCGAGCTACCTTGGCCGCAGCCGGTCGCTGGCTTCCTCCGCGGGGGGACGCGGGCAGGCGCCGCTGCAGGCGAGCTGGAGCCTCTCAGGGGTCTCGGTCGGTGCCCATCGTGCTGTCCCAGCGAGCGGCCAGGCTGGGCGGATGTCGGGCGCGTGTGAGGCTGCAAAGTCGGGCCGGAGTTGAGGTCATCCCGGAGGAGTGACACCCCGTGGGCTCGCGCGGGGGAAGAGAAAACGGCATCCACTGGCGGGGGTGGCAGCTCTCGCGACGGACGGAGGGGGCGGGGGGCGGGGGGGGGGGGGGGGGGGGGGGGGGGGGGGGGGGGGGGGGGGGGGGGGGGGGAGGGAGGGAGGGAGGGAGCCAGAAGGGGCGGCCCCGGGCACTCGTGCACTTGCGAAAGGG
>NW_015386664.1:261273-269935 GCF_001527695.2 Protobothrops mucrosquamatus | reverse complement strand
CTGGGAGTTGAAGTCCACGAGTCATAAAAGAGCCAAGGTTGACCACCCCTGTTTTAGGGCAAAGACTCTCCATCCCCGCATCCTACTTAAGCCAGCCTTTTTTTTTCTGACCCGGGGCCGTAACATTCTGAAACTTCAACAAGAGACTGGAAGACCCTTTGTCCGGAACTGTATAAGGGTCTCCTGCTTGAGCGGGGAGAGGGTAGGGGGTTGGACTAGAAGACCTCCAAGGTCCCTTCCAACTCTCTTATTCAGTTGCGTTCTGCAGCTCCAAAAGGGGAGAAAATTGGCCGGCAAGAGGCTAAAATAGGCGGCGAAGGAGACGGGAGTTCTGCCGAAGCTGGGCGCTGCCGATCTACAGTGTTTGCTCCCGCCAGGGCATCTGGCATTGGGGGCGCCTCTTTTGGAAGATCTTCGACCCTGGCGGGGCCACACAGGCGGGAAATAACCCACGCCCCTCCCTCGCCGTTCACTCCCTCGCGTGCACAAAACGTGGGCTTCTCTGCCTTATCGGCGTTCACACACACATACCTAAAGTCTCCACCTTTTGTCTCCAATCTGACTGCGCTGCCAAATTTCCACCCCAGCATGAAATATTTAATGAAAGACTCGGCGAAACGAAACGGGCGCTTGGCCACCTGCGACATTTATCTCCCAAGTATATTAAACTTTTGCTGCTTGGCACGCTCTGAGCCGGAGAGTCAAGGTTTCCTGCATTATCTGTGCCAGCCAGGTAGAAATCGGAGAGCGTTTCCTCCAGCTGGCGATCTTTCTTCCCTCTTTCAACATTTAAAAGCAGCTTTCCAAACCTTGGAAATTGCTGGCACATGTTGACAGCTGAAAATGGGACTCCTGCTGTAATAATTTAGCTGATGTGCAGTTAATTCTATGGAAATAATACGATATGGCTCTTCTTCCCTCCGCTCACCTGTGCCGTGGCTGACTTCATGGTTTCATAGGGTCCCTGCTTTTCTTGTTAGCCTGACACCCATCTCTCACAACTGAATTTTAAAGCCAGGGGGATGTGTTCTTTTTGGGGAGAGAGAGAGAGAGAAGAGAGAGATGAAGGGACGGAGGGAGAGAGAGAGAGAGAGAGAGAGAGAGAGAGAGAGAGAGAGAGAGAGAGAGAGAGAGAGAGAAAGAGAGAGAGAGAAGGGCTGGCGTAGGGCATGTGCATAGTGCATGTTTATGATGTCTAGATGCAAAAGGTAGAAAATACCTGAGCTTTCATTTTTGGGGAGAAAAGTAGGTTTGGAGACTGTTCCCCGCAGCCAATGAATTCACGATCCATGACTTTTGGTCAAGAAGAAAATCTTGCACTTCTATTCTACATGAGTGACATCGTGATAAAAAGACATGTTTAGATGCATAAAGGCACTTTTTAATATTGCCATTTCATATATATATTTTTTTTAAAAAAAATGGATGTTAGGTTGGCCATAGGCTATTAAATGTACTTAAATGTACATTTATTAAAATGTATTTGTTAAAAGAGGGGACACCTGCAGGAATTCCCTTTTGTGCTAGGATGGTAATGTATAGAACACTCAAGTGAATGCTATTCCCTTGAGACTTATGGAACAATTGTTTCCACAAGTTTGCAAAGTGGTGCAAGCTCTACACAAAGTTTGACTCAGGCCCTGGAATTTAGATTTTTAGTAATGCCTTTCCCACGTGCATTCTAATCAGGCTGAAAGGTGCAGAAAATAAATTCCTAGAAGGAAGAAACCCCTAATAGAATTCATGAAGGCTTTTTAAAAAAATACCAGCCCAAACTTTGGAAAGTTAGAACCTCTTCAGCCAACACAACACTACAAGCACATAAATAATAAAAAAGGGGGTGGGGTGAGATAAACAGTAAGGTAGAAGTACAGGAAGTACAGACAAGTAATTTGTCTGTGCAAATCTCAAAAGGGTGGAGCTATATACAATAAGTGAAGTGTGACAGTTCACACTTGGAATTGCATTTGGAATTGTCTACCAGAGGAAAACTACAGCAACAACTTCGATGGTTCTTGATTGCGACTACTCTTTCTCAGAAAACACCAGGTGTAAAGGGAAATATCTCTTGCTGATTTGGAGCTGTGGGTTTTCTGGCACAGGGAAACGCTCCTGTAAAACTAATTGGACGATCAGGGGGTAATGCTGAAGAAATCAGAACTGTGTGAAGTTTCTTGCAGCTAGAATATCTAGCACAGTAAGCGCAGTATTATTTTGCTGATAACATACAAATCTTTGAGTTGCACCCAGTTATTTGATACTAAATAAACATCACACTCTAATTTGGACACTCCTAATTATCTCTAAAGCAAAAAAAAAAAAAATGCCTAAGTTCCTAGTGTTATCCCACCCTTTTTTCCCCTTCAGCTGAAGATGTTCCCCAGCACCAGCCATGAGTTAATTCATGAACTGAAGAAACAAAGCATTTGAAGAAGATCCAGAAGAAAAAAATGTAATGTTTTTAAATGGAATATCATTTCCATGGCAAACACGCAGCACAATCCTAAATTGCAATCTCTCCTTAGAGTCTTAGAGGAAGGTGCACTGATATAAGGAGATTTATTTGTGCATACTTGCAGGTGGAACTGGTCTGGGATTAGTTTAGAAGCTAAAGTATGTATAATGTCATATCCTTTTTTTTAAAAAAAAATAACATTTGTTCCTAATTCTTTGAATAGCTATTTAATTGCATCGATTAAACATGTCTTTCTTGATTGCATAACTCACAACAAAAATAGGATTTATTTTATTTAGAGGAAATAAACTGTTTTGTTCAAACAATTTCACTTTATTTCTTACCCTAGGGACCATCAAGATCACCCCCATCAGCCGAAATTCTCCAGATAACTCTTTCATCCTCATCCAGTTTAAGATGACTGCATAAAATATTGCAGGATTTTTACTTACACTTTCCTTTCCATTCCATTCCTATTGGTATTCTAAATTCCAGCACATGCTTAGATTCCTTCCAAATAATTATTTTCAGAATCTGGGAGATATATATATATATATCCGCGGTAGCATTTTTAATGGTATATTTCAACAACTTGGGGCAACCGTGGATACGAAAGGGCAGATTCTGCCAATATGATTCCTCTATATCGTATGGCTTTACTGTACCCAGACTAGGGGACAATCTCTTATTTAATTTGTGAGGCGGTGGTAAACTTTTTGCGACCAGTCCCAGCAGTATTTAATTTATACCTCTAATTTCTTTGAGGGCTGAATGTCTGCTCAGGAACTAGTGCCTGAAGGAGCTCTATCACGGACGGCGCGCTTTAAAATGTTTGCCGCGTCTTTAAACCTGCGCTCAGCATGCTTCCCTCCCCTCCTCGAGGGCATTTTCCAGACTTCCTTAGTTGAAGCCTGCAAATGATGCTTCCCTCTCTTGTCTTCCCTTCTTCCTCTTAAAATGGGCGTTCGGGTCCGCCTGCGACCGGGAGACCTCTGAGAGGTTTAAGTCCTCGGGGAGCTGGGCCGCGCGCTCCACCCCAACCAAAGAAAAGAAACCAGAAACGGACTTTGATTCTGTGTCAGCTGGAGTTCCGTGACTGGTTCCTAAGCCTAGCCAGCCTACTCTATTCTGCTCGTGCCCGGTCGTTTGGATGCCCCAAATATGTCTCCCACCCCCCAGCACCCCCGCAACCAAGTCGCCCCAGGTTTCGTTTTTGTTTTTTTAGGGAAGGAATTAGATTTTCCTTTGTCTGTGGAGATTCTCAGTCATCCAGGTCATGGTTGTCCCAAAGGTGCTTTTTCAAAAGACAACTGGACTTTGTTCCCCCCTCCCCCCCTCTCGGACGATATTTTTCCTTTTTCCTTGCGATAAGCTCCTAAAATTGAGAGATGAGTTTCCCAACATGATTACATTCCCTTAAAGCAAGCGCATTTTCACCGTCATCAGTTAAGTGTTCTTGGGTTATCTGGGAATATTAGAGCTAGAGTAAATAATAAGAATGAGATTTGTGGTATATCAAAGAGTAATATATTAATTATGGTACTACTCTCAGACCTCCTTTTTCAGTTGAAGGACCCATTGAAGAACTTATCATGGATAACAGGTCTTCATTCTATGAGACCTTGGCCAAAAGAGAATCAACCCATCTCTTCGCTCTTGTTCCAAACTATATCATTAACTCCTTTTCACATCCTTCTCCCACCTCAAATGTGATTCTGCCCTTTCCTTCAAGACTCATGTGAAGGTATAAGAGAGAGAGCTTATAAACTTATTAAAATTCCCCTTTTTCACCAAATAAAGTTCAAGAGCCACATTCCTCTCCTCCTATCAGCACAAAACAAGAGCCAGTCTGATGTAGTGGTTAAGGTCTTGGTCTAGAAACCAGGAGACTCCAATTCCCACCTTAGGCATGAAAGACAGCAAGGGTGACTTTGGACTAGAAACCCTGTCTCAGCTCAACCTACCTCACGTGGTTGTTCTTGTGGGGAAAATAGGAAGAGGAAGAGGTATTGGTACGTTTGCCAGCTTGAATGGTATATGAAAAAAGGCAGGCTAAAAAAATCTAAAACCAACAAACAACAACAAAAACAAAGCCACCCTAAATTTGTTCATCCCCATCCCAATATCTCTCCTGTCTCTGTTGCACCAATTGCAGCTCCCGATTAGCAAATGCACCATTTATGATAAGCACACTGATTGAATTGGTTCCCCAACAGGCAAAGGAAAAGCATCTTCCCATGGGGTCACTGCAACACAAATGGGGCGAATCAGACGTTTGTCTCTCCTTTCATATGTCATTGGCTCCTCCTGGGAGTTGTTGTGTTATCCTGGTTGCCATTATTATTTTGTGAAATGAAGGGAGAAGACAGGTCCCAGTCATAAACATGTACCTGTCTAAAGATGACATCCCAGTACAGGCAGATACAGCTACAGCTACACAGACGCTGAGTTGACACCCAAGAAGATATCATTGTCTTGTGTGGTAGGAAAACCTAAGCTTACCACCTTTTAAGCAACCACATCTGTTAACTTTTTCAGGGGGAAAGTAACTGCATTAGTAAAAGCCTTTTTCAACACCTTTCCTTATTTTCAAGATACTGTAGAGAGGAGGAATGGGACTCAGATACAATATTATGTAGCCAATTTAGAACTGATTGATATAACGGATGCTCTGCTCTGCTCTGCTGTAGCTGGTTGAGAATTGCAAAAAATCTGTTCTCCTCTTCTTTGCATGGTTGAAAGTATAGAAAAGAAGCTAATTTAAAAAACCCCACTGGGATGGATAGGAAAGGATCCTAAGATTACACTCCAAATAAAATAAAAGAGTAAATGCTGGAAGAGAAGCTGCAGGGGCAGATCCTAATAGTAGGGGGCACGTCTGCCTCTTCCAGCACAGGTCCAAAGACACCTGCAGTGGGTCACTAGAGTCTTCCCCCATGACTATGAGAACCAAACCATAATAAACTGTATACCCCTTAAACCATTGATTTAAACCAATACTGGTTTAAGAAGGAAAACATACTTTGATCCGGCTACACGAAATGACAGCTGAAGATTTGTCTGAAATCTTGGGCTGGAAGTATGTTGCGGTTGCTGTAGTAGAGTAATCAAGGAAGGACACCTGGGGCTGCCAGAACATTAGAGGGTTGCTCTTAATTGCAAGTGGAGAAAGGACTCAAGTATTACAAACCTCCAATTCAACTGTAGAGCTTCTTTTAGAACCCAGGCATAATAAATCATTCTGATCTGCTTGTACTAATTTTTCTTTACCCATTAAATTACATCTAAACTTCCACCTTCCAGACTCTCAAATTGTTGAAGTAGATTACTTTTGCAGTAAGGCACTTCATTTTTTGACTAATGGGTATTGTCAGTTTGGAAAGAATAAGTTAAACTGGGAGGGGGAGGGGGGAGATACAATAGGAGTAAAAAAAACTGCATCATAGAAATAATTTGCTAACTGATCAGGAAAGGAGCTGTGACTGCATCTTATAACTGAGGCAAATCAAGTTGTATCCTGCTAAATATGGTATTGTGCTGATTATTTTACCTATTCTACGAATAGCACAACCTTCAGAGTATTTCCTGATGATTTGGGTTCTAACCAAAAGCTTAAGAATCATAGAAGTTTCACTGTAGTATTTAGCACAGTTAGGACATTCCAAACAAAGATTCAGGCCCAGAAATTTAAAACAGCCAATCTTTGGCACAGCTCTTCAGTGATTGTCATATACAGTATGTTCCAGGTACACCTTGGTTTGCATTTTAAAATCCCACTTCATTTTCTAAGACTTTTTTAGGTGTGGGTCCCCAGGAATTTTTGTTAACATTATTTTTACATGCATTACAATGTCCAGTTTTTGCAATCTATCTTGGTGTTGCTTATACCTAGTTTTGACAATTTTGCTGTCTTCCCAGAAGAAGTGACTGGCAGCTTTATTTTTATTCATTTGCTGTCATTTGAAATACATACCTTCAGCTTTGTCTACCATAATGTTTGCCTGTATAGCTTGTTCTTATACCGCCAGGGTAATTCCTTCAGTTTCATTTTTAAGAATTTCAATTTTAGCCATTGCAAGTCAAATCTGGGTCTGATTTTTCTTCAATATCACGAGCATATAAGTATCTGTCTCTCTCTGTGAGCATACCCATTAAGCAAAGCAGGCAGTAGTAATAATAATCAAAACCCAAACTAGAGGGAGCAAAATCAATCTATTTATTCGTGCTTTAAGGCGAAGCTGTGGCACTGGATTTCAAGTAAGGAGGGAATGGATTTCTTAAGTGGTATAGGAGTGATAGGTAGCCTCTCTCTGTTTCAGTGGAACAATGGAAAAGGAATATATCAGCCACAGGAGGCCTACACTGCTCTTTCCTTCTGCTTGCTGGCTGACATGTCCTGGCAAGGTCTTTTCTCTCCTTCACCCCACCCTTTACAATTGAAGCCCTTTGGGTTTTCTGCCTCATCTGTGTAGCCCTTCCTTCTTTGCTGCAACATTTGGATGAACCAAGCTGGCTTTCAGAGAGGTCTGTTTAGGAATGAAACAATATTTGTCTTGTCCAAACACCAGGAATACCCCTGGCCTCTCAACAAATAGAACATAACAAATGGTTTGCATATTTTCATCTTTCAAAGGAAGGCTGAAAAATAACCTTTGAAAACTTCTTATAGCCTTATGGGGAACGCTCCAAGGGTCAGCAGTGGGATAGAAATGGCAGGAGACAGAATGGGAGGCAGAAATCATGCAAAAAAACTTCAGTTGTCAGACAGGAATAGATAAAAGTGTGGAGCAGATGCCACCCACCCTATTGATGTGATCCTTTCAATATATTACTGCTTCAGTGGTTCCTATTTGGATTTCTACTTGCATAGAAATAGACCAGGGGTAGGCAATCTTGGCTCTTTTATGACTCCTGGACTTCAACTCCCAGAATTCCTGAGCCAGCCAAGCTGGCTCAGGAATTCTGGGAGTTGAAGTCCACGAGTCATAAAAGAGCCAAGGTTGCCTACCCCTGAAATAGACACTCTTGAAATTAGGAAGGCCAACTTTTAAGAAATGGCATGATTTAAACATTCATTCTGTCATTAAAATAATTGGACAGACCTGCATTCTCAATAAGAAGATGAGATTCTTTTTTAAAAGACCATTATATTGCCCTTTTTTGGGGTGGGGAGGAATGACTAAATGTTGTAGAAATGCAACAAGGTTACTAAGTTCACACAGGCAATTTTGTTACCCTGTGGCTGCAGCCAAGATCTAAACAGGCTTTCTCGGTCTGTATATTTGACATATACCGGTACTTGCATTCAAGAACTCTGGTCCAAATCTAGACAAAAACCAGCCTCTGGTGTAATTGGCTCTCAGTTTTTTTTATTGCTCTCCCCTCAGGTAGGAATTTATACCTCTCACCTTGCAAGTTTACTCTAAGCAAGTTTTAGCATGGTTGATTGATGTTGCTCTACTATCAATTTTCCTAGGTTTCCCAAATTTTATCTTCTCCAGATGTCCTGAGCTATAATTCCCATAATTCCTAGCTACCTTGATCATTGGATATTCTGGCTGAGTATCCATGAATGCTTATGGAGGTAGTGGTTGGCAGGGTGGCAACAATGAATATATTACTGATAAACTTCCTGTTTTGATGCTCAGAGCAGCGTAACTGCGTCAAGTATTCTTTTTTTTCCATGTGCTAACGAGTCCCCACCCCAGATGGCTTTCATAATAAAACAATTGAAGAAGACATTCTGTCTATCCAGAACAGAAGTTTAGAGCTAGTCTCTTCTTCCTATTTCCATTGACAGAATGTTAGTGCTCCGAATTAAATCATTGTGCGGGGTTGCTTTTCTTCACAATGTTTTTACCTTTTGATCAGTCATTTTGCTTGGCAATATTTCATGATAGCTCGTGGGGAGGGGCGTTTGCATTATCAATCACTGCACAACCCGCAGGGATTGCTTTAGCACATTTTTTTTTTTAAAAAGTGCAACTTTTTAGTAGCAAAATCTTACATAGTCAACGTTCTACGATTTTTTTTCTCTCTCTCTACAGCTTTCCTGAGGTTTTGTCCTGATTTTCAAATATTATCAGAGGAACAAGTTAGAAATAGTGAGAAGCAAGGCACAGATAAGCCTTTGGATAATGAAATTATTCCTCTTCCTTAGGGCAAATGCTGTGTGGATGGCCATTAGATTAAATGAGGAGTGTGGAT
>NW_015386664.1:228773-256273 GCF_001527695.2 Protobothrops mucrosquamatus | reverse complement strand
GTGCATTGGGGACAATTGGGGTTGGGATCAGGGAAGCTGATGGAAGACATGAAAAAGGGCCAGCAAGAAGTGGGGAATCTTTCAAGAGAAAAGCAACCTGCCTGTTGGGAAGGAAAAATAGGAAGGGAGGAGCTAATGGGTCAACAAGAAACCTGGGAATAATGCAGTGACAGAGATGGCAAATTCTGGGAGGGCACTGACAAAGGTGGCGGTCCCTCCAACCTGGCACACCCAAGGGACAGGCCTGCCATCATCTGCAACAGGTGACCCAACCTCACTTCCATGATAATGAATGGCTGTCCCTCATTTCCATGATAAGGGATGGCTGTCCCATTATGGGCAAAGTGCTCATCTTTTTGCATACCTCCAAGCTGTTCCAGGACAGTTGTAGGATAAGGCAGGAAAAACTATGGGTGCGCAAAACAACGGCAGGAGGCTATTGAGATAACTGACTGGGGATAAAAGGTTGCCATCAGGTGACCCTAGGATTCTTTTGCATTGTGGTCTTAAACTGCTTGCCTCCTCCCACTGACACTGGCCAGAAATTGAATCAGGATAAGAAATTGCCATCTGGATTTCAATAGTTTTTTTCCTCTTTGGCAAGGGTGATGGCCAGGTTTCCACAGCACTGAGCAGGTGGATTTCCCCCTTCCATCGATGCTGGGAAAAAGTGCCAAGCATTTTCCATTCCACGGACAGATCTTTAAAGGCATATAGGGTTTCCACTGAGAAGCCAGAAACCTCATGCTAGCTCAGCCATACTTGTCTAACAAAATATTGTTTGTGTTGCTTTCTCCTTGGCAAGAGTTTCCGTCTTTGAAATGGCTCCTCTTCCCTAATCAAGTGGGAGTTAAGAAGGGTGTGACATAAAAGTCTACCTCTGAGTTCAATGACATGTGCATATATATAAAAGTGTGCAGTCAAAAAGATATGCAAACAGTTTTATACACACACACACACACACACACACACGTACACACACACAAATTGGGTTTGTTATTTTAGCTGCTGGATGCATTGTTTAATAAATAAAACTAAACATTTTGAAAGCCTGCACGGTGGCCTAGTCATCATCTTCTCTCTTCCTTATCCATTTACTTTCCTACCTGCTCTGCTTTGCCTCCCTCTATCCTTGTCTTGCATTTCTTCCAGTCTTGTACATTTCATGGTTATCATTAACCACAAGTCATACCCCGTTTTGCGTATTTCTACAACCCTCCCCCTCAGTAGTAAAGGTCATTCTAGACAAGGGGTGTCAAACTGCAGGGCCCCCAGCGGGCAGGTTGCATCATGCAAAGGCCACGCCCACCCTAGCTCCGGCAATGCAAAAAAAGTCGTGACACGTCGCGACATGTCACATGATGCAGCAAGTTTGACTCCCGTGTTCTAGACCAGGGGTAGGCAACTTTGGCTCTTTTATGACTCGTGGACTTCAACTCCCAGAATTCCTGAGCCAGCCATGCTGAGGGGAAAGGGAGAGGTTTCCAAGCTGAGCCATGCTGGCTCAGGAATTCTGGGAGTTGAAGTCCATGAGTCATAAAAGAGCCAAGGTTGCCTACCCCTGGTCTAGACCATCACACAAGGCCATAACATGGATTGGTTTTCATACGGTATGAGTCACACATCCAGGCAACCGTGAGCTATTCAACAAACCATAGTGAAAACAAGCCACGGCTCTGTAAATGCAGCCTATATTTTTGGTTCCCTTAATCTTTAATTTATTTCTACTCTCCCTTTTCATGGGACCAGCAGTGCCCGATTATGGCTGCTCAGAAGATTTGAGGCATGGTTAATCTAGATTTATAGGATCGACCACAATCAATTGGATTTACACAACATGCTAAGCCAAAACCAAGCATGAAGTTCAAGGGTGTGGAGTGAACCAAAGCTAGACGTGCAACTTTCATCAGCCTTATCCAGGAAAGCAAATGATCTGCAGCAATAGGGACCCCTTCCAAATGCATCTGAAGGGCTCAGGCTGGAAAAGGCTGCTTAGATGTCTCTCCTTCTTTGGCTCATTTCTTTTAGTCTCTCTGTTGCCTTTCCACCTTTCCAGCTGTTGGTAATGGATGAGTGCACCTCTCTGACAGCAGAGCACTGTACGGTACAGTGCTTGTGAATATTTGCTTGAAACAATCTATTTTCATGAAGAAGAAAAAAATTGCCATTCATTTTTAAAATGCCCCACAAACCCTAGCGACTATCATTCATTTGCACAAGTTACCTTAATTGGCAAATACCTTCAATCTTTTTTCAGATAGCAGTTCCATCCCAGTGCGAGAAGAGGGAGCTGCCTTCAAGCTTACAAAGGAAGGAAGTGGCTACTCCGATATGGCAGAGAAGGGAAGTGGAAAGAAAGAACTGGAGGGCAATCAGCTTTGAATGAAGCAATGAGCAGCAGAGAGCTCTGCTATGTTTTACACATGGAAATGCAACTGGGAGGCCTTTGTTCCTTCAGCTAATAGATGGGCCCCAGAGTGTTCTTTCTTGTTCTGCTCCTGGAACCCCAGGACAACCAGCCATTGGAAGAAATAGGGTGGCTCACTTTGGTTTTTCACTGGCAAGGCTTTCCTCATTTGCTGTGGGATAGACAAACTTTTCTCTTCCTTGGCCTTGGTTATTATTCCAGGAATCTGACGCTTGCTCCTGGGGAGGAAAGCTATGGCAAATCTAGACAGCAGAGACATCACCCTGCCAAAAAAAGTACGTATAGTCAAGGCCATGGTTTTCCCAGTTGCAATGTATGGCTGTGAAAGCTGGACCATAAGAAAGGCTGAGCTCCAAAGAATTGAGGCCTTTGAACTATGGTGCTGGAGAAGACTCCTGCGAGTCCCCTGGACTGCAAGGCGATCAAACCAGTCAGTCCTAGAGGAGATCAACCCTGACTGCTCTTTAGAAGGCCAGATCCTGAAGAAGTTGAAACTCAAGTATTTTGGCCACCTAATGAGAAGGAAGGACTCACTGGAGAAGGGCCTAATGCTGGGAAAGATTGAGGGCAATAGAAGAAGGGGATGACAGAGAAGTGGCTGGATGGAGTCACTGAAGCAGTAGGCGTGAGCTTAAATGGACTCCAGAAGATGGCAGAGGACAGGAAGGCCTGGAGGAACGTTGTCCATTGGGTCGTGATGGGTTGGACACGACTTCGCAACTAACAACAACAAATATGGGAGGAATTGTAGCTCTAACTTCCTCTTCTGTTCTGAAGTGTTCCAGGTGGTGTTCCAGGACAACCTGTTGCACAGTTTGTGATTTTAGAACCGCAATCACCATACTTTGAATGAAAGATTCTGAACAAGCAAAGCTTATTCTTTGCCACCCTCTATTGTTTATTTGTGATCTGTGGCTCGAATAGGATACTTGCATGCATAGAATAAAGAACCTTTGGAGATTCTTCCCCACTGAAATTCTGCCTTGCAGCCATCAAGTACAGCAGCAAAGTTAGAAAAGCTCTACTTCTACTTGTTTCCTTTTCTAGTTTTGCACTGCTGGAAAGATTTCGTACTAAGCCATGGTTTGTATAACTAGAGTTTTATTAAATAAAACAGAATGGGCTGAATTCATACAGCGCACTAAGCTATTCATCAAACTTATAAATCATAAAAAAACCCAAAGAAACCAAATCATAGGTGAGCACTCTAAGTTAAGCACCAGCCATCATGATTTATAAATCATGGTTTATGGCTTAGCAAGTTATGCTAATCCCGAAGAGTAATCCCTTCTGTAATTATCAGCCACACTCAGTAAGACAAAATTAAATTTTGTCTGTGGTCTGCCTTGATTTTTAAACATAATTCACGGAGAAAGAAATCCTTCTTTGGTGTTTTAAAATATTAAAAACACTCAATATTTTGGGGTACAAAGTACAGCTGATCTTAATAGCTAGATTCACATATTCCACTTAACCATTGGATAATATAAGCGCTTTGAAGTAGTGAATTGTGTGATCTGAGCATGGTGATTTATTCACTAAATCATAGATTTGTACAAAATGAGAACCAAATCAATTATGTGGCTATAATGTTACTCATAATAAACTATGATTATGCCAAAATGATATTCTTGCAATATATCAACACACCACAGAAATAATATGATTATTAAATGATTCTACTTTGACATTATTTGCTCTCTCTGCCTTCTTGTTATTGGATGCAAATAATCACAGTAACTTGTAGAAAAATCACTATTTATATCTTGCAGTATAAATAAGAACATTATTTTAATAACAGTAGAAAAAGTCTGTAAAATGTGATTTCTACAGATAGGCTATCACAAATGAGACAAGAAAGTATGCTTGTTAAAAAATGGGAGAATATAAATAACATGCACAAGTCAAATGATGGATAATATAGTTTTATATCCAATAAAAAAGAATATATGTAGTTCAGGGTTAAACCGCGGAGTCCTTGGTAGCCTCTGAGCTTGGTTGTTTGCTTGCAGACATTTTATTACCCAGCTAGGTAACATCAGCAGTGCACTAGTTGGGTAATGAACATCTGCAAGCAAGCAATCTCAGAGTCCACCAAAGATTTGATAATTTCCTATTTCTATATTTCCTTTCATTAAGGAACACTGCTGAAATATTATCTCATACTTTCATCTTTTGAATTGATTCATCTACCTAATTTTAGCACTTTCTACATATGGTAAAAACATAAAGGTCATAGAATACCGGTGGCACCATAATTTAATCTCCCACGTACTGAATTTCCCCAGGATTTTAAATTCAGTGTGCTTAGATCCTTTTAGTCTGAACACTGAATCTTATGTTTGGCCATAATGTCCAAATTTAAGGGATCTAAGAACTTATAATTTGGAGATTATGTAACATATTAAATTTGGAATGTTAGAGCATGATATAAGGTGGTAGAGTTAAAATGTGTTTTCTCTATATTTAAGGTTCCTTCTTCCAAGGATATTGGATGTTTCTATAGTACTGTAGAATCATTATGATACATTTTAATTGTTACAATGATAACTACACAAAAAGCCTACACTTCCTGCCAACATTTTCCCATGAGGATGTCTTACATAGTTTTCCTTCTTCATCAGCTTTATTAATTTTCAGTGTTACACCAGCATTGATATTAATCATTAAAAATGTAGAGTAGTAGCAAAGAAACAGTTCAATCATGGACAAATAAAAAGAACTCAATGGACACATTTATCCTGGCATCAAAACCCATGTTGTCTAATAATGGCTAGTCCCATTCTTGGCTTCATTTAATTATTCTTATTCATCTCACTCTTGTTGAAACACCATATTTCCCTTCTGTGCTACATCTTAGTAGAGATTATTCAAACTTAGTTATAGGATGCATTGCTCTTCCTCCAACAAGTATCTGGAAGAAACTTGTTCACTCATGAAAAGTCAAGGTAATTTGATACCGTATTTTGAATATTTTGAAGCTCATTCTCTTCTCCCCATACAAGGCCCTTCCTTTTAAAGCAACTACTCAAAGTAGACTTCCATGTAAGGAAAAAAAATAATTTCAACCTAAGTCATCTGAAATACAGAAGGAAATCATTTGCACAGTTTGTGTGGTGAAATCACCCAGATTGACCAAAATGGGCATAAATGCTGCAGTCTTGTGTAAGTAAAGAAAATATCCCTCCCCTTTTAATGAAAGTATTTCCTAACAATACTTGTATTCACAGGATTGGGATCTTTGTTGGATGAGCATTGTTATTTTCAAGAAAATGAAGCTTGAATATTATTATTTTTAAAATATAAGCTTCTTTTTTAATTCACATTTTTAAAGGCTTACTGCAAATTAAAGAGAACTTACAGTTTAATGAACTTTCGCTGCCTCACTTGACCTTAGTCAATTTCTTTTTTTGTAATTGTCCTTATCTACCATCTTCAACTTTGATCTACATTGTTGAAAAAAAAAATGTCCCCTTTGGCAAGGTGAATAACTAAAATTTAAAAAGCTTTGGATTTAGTGGCCAAAACTGGAAAGCTGACTATTTTTTTCCACACATTATACTACATGATTGTCCAATTTTATTGAAAAATGCATTTATACATTTGCATTTTTCCTGTTGCTTTAATGATAAGTAAATAATTTGCTTAATTTGCTTATATTGCTATTATATATATATATATATATATGTAGCAAAATTTAGCTATCAACTGGCTGAATCCCACCTCTGATATATATATGCAAATTATTTATATTTATATGTAATACAGTTGGGGTTTTGGTTTGGTTTGGAAGAAAATTCAGTTTTTAATCTCTTATTTTGCCTTGAGCACTTATTGAATTATAACTTCTTGTCAGTTAAGCAGTGGAATGGCTGAAGGGCATCATTACTGAGCTGTGCTTAGGGCATCAGTTGGCCTTAATCCAGCCCTGAAACAAATGGACTGAAAAATTGAAGCCCTGGGCCTTCCGGTAATAGCATTATCTTTGTAGTTGATGTTTCCACCCTTCTAATGACATTCTCTATAGCCCTTTGCAGGTCAGGAGGTTGAACTGAATCCAATATTGCCTCAATTGCAACAGTTTGAAATGTTTGAATGCCACCCTGGGAAAACTTTGTTTTGAATGATGTTATAGGCAGATGACAGACAGACAGATAGATGATGGAAGGAAGGAAGGAAGGAAGGAAGGAAGGAAGGAAGGAAGGAAGGAAGGAAGGAAGGAAGGAAGGAAGGAAGAGCCAAAAGGAGACCACAAGACAGAGCAGAAAAAGTTCTTGATGATTATCCAACAAATTATTTCTTGCACTTTCTGAGAGATTTTCCCCAATAATTTTTGAAAAAAAAACAAACAAATCTTGGATAGTCATATTGTTTGAATCAATCTATATTAATTCAAAGGCAAATCTGCTAAATTTAATGGAGATTGCTGAAAGTTAAATGTACGTGATATACGGATTTGATGACTAGTAGAATGTAGAAAAAAATTAAGTTATGTTGCAACGATAAAAAGTTTAATTTAAAAGCATATGTAGAACGGTTGTAAAATAAAATTGAAAGTAATTTCTTTATATTTCTTTTTTTTCTTTTTTTTCTGCAGTTTTGACTTTGTTCTTTCCTTTTTTATTTTCTTATTTTCTTTATTTTAAATATTAATTTCTGTTAGTTTTTTTTATTTAAAAGTCTAATGAAATGATTACCAGAAGAAGAAGGAGGAGGAGGAGGAGGAGGAGGANAAGAAGAAGAAGAAGAAGAAGAAGAAGAAGAAGAAGAAGAAGAAGAAGAAGAAGAAGAAGAAGAAGAAGAAGAAGAAGAAGAAGAAGAAGAAGAAGAAGAAGAAGAAGAAGAAGAAGAAGAAGAAGAAGAAGAAGAAGAAGAAGAAGCAGCAGCAGCAGCAGCAGCAGCAGCAGCAGCAGCAGCAGCAGCAGCAGCAGCCTGGATAACTTGTAAGACTCTCTTCCTCATATTTAAATTGATTGAAGGTCATAGCCCAATTTTCAACAACCTCTGTTTAAAGCCAACATAGGTTTCTCACGTTAATTTAAAGTCTCTCTGTGTATTAAACCAGCAGGGAGAGAACTAAGTTCCACATTGGTTAGAATGTTTCCAGTCTCTTTAAGTCCCATTTCCCTTTCTTTATCCTAAGGTTATACTCCCATCTAGTGGGGATTGTATGAGAGAGCAATGTAACCAGCCCTAAGTGAATCTATTTTAGTGATAACTTGTAAACCGCATGCTTTGCGGTAAGTATAATATAACTGATATGAATATTAATATATTGTGCCTCTTTGGCACAATACCAAAAGTTTTCCCTTGTATGTTACCCAGATTTAGTTATTGACCAGCTTTACACATTTTGGTAAGCCATTGTATGACATGTTTAATGATTTAATGTAATATATAAATATAGTTATTTTTTACAGCTAACTTATGCCTGGATAATCAGATAGTATTAAGAATGGGAAATGGTGGCCCTCCAAATATTGTTGAAGTTTATCTCTCAGCGGCTCCTGCCAGCAGAGCTAATGAGGAGGAGTGCTGGGTGATTTAGCTTAGGAACATGGGAGTTTCCACTAATTGTTCACTCCTGCACAGCATTCTCTCTTTGGTATACGCCTTATGCAGTCACCCCAAACAACCAGATGGATGGTATATTAAACAAACAAACAACAGTTCTTGCATTTCCTGTAAACAGTGCTTTCCCAATGTACATTTTCATCCCCACAAAAACATTATGGGTAGGTAGTAGATCAATACTATTCTGATCTTAAGTTAGAAGAATAGCTTGAGAGACATGGAGAAGCCGAGAAGCAAGTGGGATAGGAGAAAATGGCCCAATGAAGCTTGTGAAAGTTATGTGTGAAAAGGTCTTTTGAAGACAAATGGAGCAAAGAACCCAAATGAAATTAAGAAGTGCGTAGGAGGAAGAAACGTATTTGCACTCTGAGAAGGAAAAAAACAGTGTTTGTTCAGAGTACTGTTTCTTACTATGCAGGATTTGAAGGGGGTATTTTACAATCTGGGAATCAAACTATAACACGGATTCACATACACACAATCCAAGAATTAATAGCTTGTTTGGTGCATGGAGTGTGAGAGAATGTAACAGAGGAGGGCTCAGAACAATACATGTTATATGAATAAATACATTTAAATAAACAAATACATTTACATAAGTACACATTTAAACATTTATCTGAACTCTGAGGCTTGAAACTAAAGGCATATCAGGATGCAGTGAAAAGGAATTATGATAAACTCACGTGGCATTCTTATTTCTGGGAATAGATTGGAACTGAGTGCACTTTGGTTGCCTGTTCAGTTTCCATGTGAAGAGCAGTTTCAGACAGCCACCACAAGGCCAGTGTGCTCATATTTAGAAGCTTTGAGAATTAGCAATCAGAGATTGAGATCTTGCACTCCCAGATGCGGAACTAACTGTACTGGATTACATTTCCTCGCCACTCCAAGGCTTTCTAACTGTTTCTGTTTGTGAAATCTCCAGCACTCTGGACAGCACCTTTGAGGCCACTTCTTGACTGCTAGACATCCTGGAGACCTTAAACTGTACCAACTGTACCCAAGTCATTTTTAATTTGAGCCAGGCATACAGACTTTCCATCTTCAAGGCAATTTATCACTGGTGGGAGGAAGCTCATAATATAGTTTTTACCACATTGAGAGTTAGGATAGGGTGCTCCCCTCCCAAAGGTTTTTCAATTGACAAACTTGAATTATGAATTGCCTCTTCTCTTTGACCTTTGGGCTATTTCTGCTCAGGAACTACCATGTTTCCCCAAAAATAAGACCTGGTCTTATTTATTTATTTTTTTGCCTCCAAAAGAGGTACCAGGTCTTATTTTCGGGGAGGGGGGTGTCTTTTCCACTCAGCTCTGGCACTGACAGCCCCGCCTAGCCAGCCCAATTCTTTTGCAGCCAAAGAAGCAGCTTCATTCTGCAGCTGAGAATGGAGTTCCGGTCTGCATTTTGCAGTCAAAGGCCTTTCCGGAAGGCCACTGCAGATTAGAACCGAGCTATGGATTGAATCCATAGCTCGGTTCTTGGCTGCAGTGGCCTTCCAGAAAGGCTTCTGACTGTGAAATGCAGGCCTGGGGATGCTGCAGAAGAAGTGGGCCAGCGAGAAGAGGCCTGGCTGCAATAGTAAGTGGGTGTGGGGTGCGTGGGGCAGCTCCACACCCCCACTCCCGCCCTAGCTAGGGCTTATTTCCGGGGTAGGTATTACTTTTGGGGAAACACGGTATGAAGAACAACAAAATTCCACTTCTTACCCACTGAATTAAACAATGTTAAGATAAATGGCATTACTGATATTTTAGAAACAAGATATAAGACAGCTTTGGGGAAGGAAAATCTCTCTTATTTCCCCAATAGCTGTTAAAGTGTTGGAAGAATGGGTCTCAAGTAGGCAGCACAGAAGAAAAAAAAATACAACTTCCTGACCTTCTGTAGTGGCAATGCAGAAGACCTACAAGAGGTTTAGTTCATATTTTGATTTCTCCTTTGTATTAAGAAAAGTCTAGAGGTTTAGAGTTCTTTCTGAGCTAACCTGCTTATTCTTTGTTTACTGAATAAAGGAGAGGGCGGGGGAATCTTTACATAGATGCAAATCAGTGACTTTCTGTTTGAATAGTGAACCTACACTCAAACCAAATAGATCCCACAAGCCAAAAATCTGCCCTCATTTGGTTTAAGAGATCCAGTAGTAAAGTCTAATGAAGTATCAGCTAGCTGGACATTCCTGGCAGAGACATGTTTTGGACTTCATGTTGTCAGCTCTAATTGTAGGGATCAATTTAAAAGAAAGCTTTGAGACAATGTCACCTGAAGGAGATGCAACTTCCTTTTAATCGTAGCCTTCTCTTGTCCCAGCAAGAATTGTTTGGGCCTCAAGGCAGAACAAAAGGGGAGCAAGGCACCCAGAGATTAATGGGTATCCAGCCATTCCTTTCCAGTGATCTTACTTATCTTGAGATAAGAAATAAAGACTGTGTTGTGACCGAAATAGAAAAATGACTGTTATATCTAGCAGTCTTAACCTTCATACTATCCTTAAAACCATGACTTCGTTGCTTCTGCTTTGTCTATTCAGTCAGCTGCAGGCACTACCATAGTCCACTATTATGCTAAGCTAAATTATGGCTTGTTTAACTGTAGTTCGTTGAACAGCAGAGAGCCAGATTAGTATAGTGATGAAGATGCTGGCCTAGAATCATGAAACTGTGAGTTCTAGTCCCACTTTAGGCATGAAGGCCAGCTGGGTGACTTTAGATTCTGAGTCACTCTTTCAGCCCAACCCATCTCACAGGGTTGTTGCTGTGGGGAATATAGGAGGAGGTAAGGAGTATTAGGTCTATTATAAACAATAATAAAGGCAGGATTTAAAAAAATCTGACTCCACTTCTGAAATTCAAGATATTGAATAATAAATTCAATATGGATTAATATGGTGTACTCACCTATCAATATTTTTGTGCAGGGGTTATCTATGAGTTACCTTCAAATAGAGGAAAGAAGGAAGGAAGGAAGGAAGGAAGGAAGGAAAGAAGAGAGAGAGAGAGAGAGAGAGAGAGAGAGAGAGAGAGAGAGAGAGAGAGAGAGAGAGAGAGAGAGAGAGAGCACAAGACAGAGTAGGATCAGTTCTCTATGACTATCCAACTAATTTCCTGCACTACCTGAGAACTGGGTTGTATTCTTAGCACCAGCAGATGGCAGCCTTCACAACGCAGCCTCCATTTGAGCCTCTGCTTCAACAATTCATGTTTTATCTTATAATGAGTAGAATAATACAATTAGAGAAAACCTAAACATCCTCTGGCAGTAGTTCTTTAGGTATTTCACAATTATTGCAGAAAGGAGGAATGTGCACTTGCTGAATATTTCCCTCCTTTTATTGAAAAAGAGGTAATATATTAATTGCAGAAATGTACAAACCAGAGTTCAAGAGCCAATGTGAGTGTGGCAGAGAGGAGCTAATGTATATGCACTTCTAGTCTAATTGGAGTATAAATCTGCATAACTGGTGTTCAGTTTATAAAAATCAGTAATGTCATCCTATGCAACCCTGTGATTCAAGCCCAAAGAAAAGAAAAAAGAAAAGAAAAGAAAAGAAAAAAAAGAAAAACTCATTTCTCAGTTGTCAGGCTCAAGAAATCAGGAAGCCAGGCAGTTCAAATGACTACAGGTTCACTGCCCGGTAACACTCTTTACAAGAATCTGAACTACTAACTCTCAAAACAAATTGGCTGTAGATAAAAGTCAACAGAATTCAGGGTGGGCTGGACTTAAATCTCTTGTGGGCTTGAACCTTCCCCCACCCTTTCAGGCTCAGTCTGATCATCTCCTACAACAGCCTGGTTAATAGTATTGTGATAACCAGCAGCTGCAACTGTTTGAGACTGGAATGTCCATAGTTCCTTGCTGCAATAAACTCTTATTTTTGGTATGGCACAAGGATCCAGTATGAAAAAAAATGGAGGTGGGTTGGTCATATAGAGAGAATGAGGTAACATCAATCTTAAAAGCAAATGTGTGGAAGGAAGAGTGAACGGGCTGAGAGGAAGACCACGACAATTGGAGCTGGATGGAGCTGGTGAGATCCTCAGAAAGAGAGAGGGGAGAAGCTTTAAAAAAAAGGAAATATATGAAATGGTGGATGGATATGATAGAAACAAGGATGGTTCACAAAGACAAAAAGAGATGGAGAGGCATGATTTAGTTGGAGTATTGTAATTTAGTTTTAGCTGGGTCTTCTTTTGCTTTTCTTTCATTATTAATTTCTTTGTATTACTGTTTTTAATCCTTTTCTGTGCTCTGTGGAATGTTATTTAAACCAAAAGGTAGTACAATGGATAGATGAATTGTTTTACTGATTTGATAAGGAAATTATTTATTATAACCTTTCCATATACAAGATAGCCCAGCTGCATATCTTTTTCCTGTGTTTTGGGACTGGAACAAAACTGTTTATGTATTGTGTTTTGGACTTAAGGAAGGAAGATCCAAAGCTCCTTCCTTTGTATTTTTCCTAGAGAGGAGTTAAAAAGAGAAGTTTTCATCCAAAGGGTTAAATAACGAACTGGGCAAATTAAGGAGTGTTCGGAGTTTCAGCCTGATAGGACAGCACACCATATTAAGTGTATTTAATTGAAGAAGCCTTCAAAAAGAAGGTTATCAGCTAAATCTTTTATTATTTCCTTTCCCAGTTTGTAATATTTAGTATTGATCATACTGACCACAGCTAATAGAAGTCCCAGAAAACTGGAAACATCAGATATAATTAAGATCATGTGATTTTTTACAGATATTCAATAACTCCTAGTAGGGATGTCTAATGATGAAGACTAATAGGGATGGTCATTCAACAGAATTTGAAAGGTCTCAGGCCAAAGAAAACAATAAAGCAGTAAAGAAAATGAAGGTTCCTGTAACTACGAAATGCATTCATCAACTTCCAGGTTTTTGAGACTCCAATTCTAGAATTTCCAGCCAACTTTGCCACAGCTGCTTCAGAATTCAGCTAGGGAAACAGTTAATACTTGTTCTAAACAAATTGGGAAACACTTTAAAAATATGCAAATATTGGAAGAGAAACTTTTTCCTATTTCTTCTTCTTTCTTCCTATAGAAAAAAATCAAACTAGGGAACATTTGGAAGGGTAAAAATATGCAAACAATTTTCCTATTCAGAATAAACAGTGGAAATGTTTTTAAGGGAAATTTTTGAAATGTTTGTGCTAAGGTTAACTTATGTTTTAAGAATGGCTTCTAAGACTATTGCTAATCTTACCCACCCTACCCACAAAATTTATAGCTGTCATGATATTCTTCATACGTGTCCAGTGGTCCTGTAACTTCTTCTGGTCTACCAGGACATCATTATGCTCGAACAACCCAATCTTTCCCCTTGGTTACACTATGTTTGTCTTATCCCCAACTCATGAGTGACAGCCTTAGGTAACCACAAGGGCCTTTCCCTGCTTGCAGTTAGTCACAATACAAACATGTTCTCATGACATTATGATCATTTCATTTCCATCCACTGAGTGAAACAGGCTTTTGTCATTCTTAGTTATATGGGTAAAGAAGTACTTTCCCTGATAAGCCAACAACAATGGCAATAGTTTCCTGAATCATTTCATGCAACCCCTCTCTCATCTCTGTGGTTCTCTCACACAAAGATTGAAAACAACTTCTCTTCAGGCATCCATCAAGGTAGAGTAGAGAAGACTAAGCATCTGCTATTTGGGGGAGGGGAAAAGAGGGGGGGCATAGTTACACAAGCATATGCTATTAGAACTCAGAAATTATGTCTGTGGGGCTCCTTAGCTTTAATTCACTGGCCCTGCTTTTGGATTCATATTATCAGTCTTCCCAGGTTGATTAGGGCAGGAAACATGACCAGATGTGCTAATACTATTTTACCTTAAGACTACTTTAACGGAATCTTGCAAGTCTGAAAGTATAAATCAGCATCCTGGGCTTGGAACTTAATCACTATCCTTTGGACATCCCTGAGGAAGACTTCGAATTGAGAACATCTCACCTTAAGTGAGATATAGATGTGAAGTTTTGAAGAGGATGCTGGTTGGGATGGGGAGTGGGAATCAGAATGGCTGGCTTGTTGTGGAAAATATAAGAAAAATATAAGAGACCAGAGCACAGAAAAGAACCTGGGAGGAATCCATGAAATAATTACCATCAAAAGGAGCTGGGCCTCTCTGCAGGTAAAGGGTAGCAGCAGAGTGGCTGCCCCCCCTTTTAGGTTGCAGCCTAATCAAGGAAGTAAAGGTGACAAGGACTGTTGGTCCACCAAGCCTAAAAGTCCCGCTGTTTAACACCAGATCAATCACTGATGATATTCAGGATGAAAGTATTGACAGAATTTATCACAGAGTCTTGGTTGACAGAGGAAAGAGGAAGTCATCTCTCCCAGGTTTATTTACCAGCTAATTTACCAGCTATCATCTGTTACAGCCAGTAAAAGACTGGAGGTTGTGTGGCCATGATCTAAAGAAATTCCATTCATTGTCCAGATGCTCCGTACATTAGTTCACCAATGTCGAGTGCCTGCTGCTGTGATTGGGACAAATATTCTCTTCCGAAGCTATTTGGAATGACATTTTATCACTCTTGATTGCTCACTCAGGAAAAATTCTGTGTTGTGTGAGCAAATAGCCCGACACCAGAAGAAATGGGACAGCTCTTTATTTAACCATCTTTTGGGTGCTTGTTTTGCAAGAAAGAGAGATCCTGAACAATGGAAAAAACAAAGGTTTATTTTTAAACAGAAGTGGAGGGCTACAAGGCCGGGAAATCCCAGGGGTCTGATTTGCTGGCTAGTTTGGGGAAGCCAGGCAGGTCAATGTCCTTGTACCTTTGTTTAGTTCTATTATTAGGCCAAGTGGACCTTTCAGGGTAGCAGAGTTGGAAAACCCATTGTTAAAGGAGATTGAAACGTTGTGATTTCTCTAGGTTGCAATTTCTAAGTAAAGGTTGCCATTGGGCTGTTTTGCATCTTGGTGAGGAGTCTTCTGTCCTTTGGTTTGATGGGATTGTTATGTCCTCTACAATCACTATGGTCTTGTCCCACTTACATCTGTCCCCATGCATGGAGCAAGGCACAGGAGGGACCGGGGTTTTCATTTGGATGGAGGAGGAAGAGCTCTCTGTCATCTCATTGTAGTTACAGTTCATTGTAGCACTGTCAGACTGGTGCTTGGTACAAACCTCTGCAGAGCTGGACAACAATGAAGATCATTTAATCCAGCAAATGATAGATTTGGATGGTTTCCTGCATATGCTTGGGATATTTCTCATACTGTTTGCTGGTAATAACCTCACTGAATGCTATCACTGAACTATGGAATAAAGGGATGGTGTGTACAGTTAACACCATTACACCTATACTTTGTTTTTCTACTCACGGAACCAAGTCATCTTCCCTTTCTTTATCAGGGAACTGAGAGTGAAGAAGTCAGCTGCACCGCAAGTGGAGGAACTCTCAGGGTGCAGCAGATCCTCCGTGGAGTAGAGCCTACTTAAAGACCTACCTAAATTTCTGTTTGTGACAGTGGAGGAAACTGAGAAGGCTTACGTCTCTGGCTTGAAATGGATGAAACAGACCAGTATTGCTCTTCCATAGTTGTTGTAGATAGGGAACCCAAACAGTTGGTATTCTTCATGAGCAATTTGCAGTCTTTTTTGCAGACTATGTCTGTTTCAATAGGAACATAAATATTGGGGGAAACCATGTACAGCTTATGCCTGGGACAATTGTTTGTTTTGTGATTTTGGACTTTTTTTTTTTTGCTGGTAGGTGTGGACAGGATATGTGGAAAGCCGAGGAGAACAACAATCTGATTACCCAACCCTTGTCACTCCTGGTTAATGAAATTAACCAATACAGGGCTGCCCCACGGTTAAGAGTCTCCTCCTTTCTGGAAGGATGTGTGCCTCTTTGCCTAAAGTAGACAATAATAAGATCTTTATTAAAGAAAACTTTCCTTGACCTAGAGGACCGGTACCTGTTGTTTCCCCCTCCCTGAACCAGATGGAGTTGAAGACAATTCCCTATATTTGGTTAGATCTAACACAATGCCTTCTAGATAGGGCTACTGTTCAAAGGTATGCAGCAGCAAAATGTGGCAGTTAGGCTACCAACTGATGGACATTACCGAGGTTGTCTGATGCCTGTACTGGAAAATCTCTATTGGTTCCCATAGTTTATAGGCCACAGTTTCAAAGTGCTGGTATTGATATTAAATGCTCCAAAGCAGGGGTGTCAAACTGCTGGCCCCTGGGCCGGTTGCATCATGTGGAGGCCGCGCTCACCCCAGCTCCAGCATTGTGAAAAAAGTCATGATACGTTGCGACACGTCACGTGACACGGCAAATTTGACACCCGTGCTCTAAAGTGTTTAGGCATAATTATCTGAGGGATCACTAGAACATAATCCTTCAGGAGAAGCATTTGATACTAACTCTCACTGTGATTAGGAAACATGTGAAGAAGTGATGTTTTAAAAAATCATTATATAATTTTAGTATTTGCCCTATGGTTAATTTTAGTATGGATTTTTAAATGCTTAATAAACTGCCATTGTACTTGTCAATGCCTCTTTAAAGAAGCTGCATCTTTTCTTGGGCTCAGACATTTGTGATTCTCCCTAAATACATTATCTGAGTTAAGGGGGCATTAATAAAATGGCCCAGCCAATCCCCTGTGAAGCACCTTTGCAGCTTTAGATCTTCAATCAATAAAGTAGATTCTGATTACAGTCACATAATGTGTTTATTCATGATTGACCAAATTTTGGGCTACTCTATTAGTTTTATATTCAAGGGACACACAGGCAACATGGCCTGTGTTTTCATGATAGGCTATTGACTAAAATACTATTGGCTAAGGCTACTTTGCAACTTTATGAGTTGTACAAACACAGTCCCAAAGGTGTATTTTCAAAAAGCAACTGAACTTTGTTTTTCCTGGAAGACATTTTGCTTCTCATCCGAGAAGCTTCCTCAGTCCTGAAGAATGTCTTCAGGGAAAAACAGAGTCCAGTTGCCTTTTGAAAAAGCACCTTTAGGACAACCATGACCTGGATGACTGAGAATCTTCATAGACATGTACAAACATAGCCCATATGAGAGCATCTTCCTGGAACAAAGCAGCATCACCATCAAATTTTTATAAACCTTGATCCCTTAGCTATTTCCATTTGCCTGAAAGGGGTCTCAATATTATTCCAAGTAGGACAGTGGAAGAGGAATAGTCAGGCTGGTCAGTGATATAGGAGCAAGGTAGGTGAGCCCTTTTTTTCTTTCTACTGTGTTAAAACCATATCCACTGCCTTTTAGAACCTTGGACTTTTCTGTGTCAGATCATACTTCCATCTTTGGGTTTTTTTTCATGTTCTTCACCCTTTACATCTGATTTATTTTTAAATAATATCCTTTAACAAGTCGTATTGTAAATACATCATATGGATTAATTTCTGAGAGTTGTGTTTGCATTCCATGATGCTGTCTCTGGGCTTGCTCCCATATTGGTTAATCTCTGTATTAATAGCTCAGAAATGGGAATGTCCCACTTTCTTTGCAAGGTCAGCTATGGTGTTCAAACTACTGAACTTTTCCTCTAGATCAAGTGTCAGAAAAGTTAATTGAAAAAAAACCCAAAGAATATCTATCACTATTTGAGCAAGACAACACCGACAGGTTCTTACACACAGAATTATTTCAGAAGTAATAATAATAATAATTAATAATAATAATAATAATAATAATAATAATAATAATAATAATAATGATGATGATAAAGTTGGAAGGGACCTTGGAGGTCATCTAGTCCAACCCCCTGCTCAGGCAGGAAACCCTATACCATTTCGGACAAATGGCTGTCCAGTTTCTTCTTAAAAACTTCCAGTGTTGGCGCATTCACCGCTTCTGGAGGTAGGTTGTTCCACTGGTTAATTGTTCTAACTGTCAGGAAGTTTCTCCTTAGTTCTAGGTTGCTTCTCTCTTTGGTTAGCTTCCACCCATTCCTCTTTTCAACATGAGCGTTTGTGCATATGGATGCTGCTGCTAACAACTATGAAGGCATTAAAGTCCATGTCAGCGGAGATGTTGAAATATCTGAGTCACTGGGTATCTCTTGTCATGAATGTCATCACAGGCCAGATGAAGCGATGCTCAATGCAGTACAGAGATGAGGAAGTTAATTAAATCGTTCATCAGACTTGTCCCTTTCTGCCACTGCCACGCCATTGTTGCATAAACAAAGCACAAACAAAGGACGAGCAAGATAAGAGCAGAGTTCACAAGCAGATACCCAGAATGTTCCAGGGCAACAGTATTCTTTTTTAAACACAATTTTATTAAAAATTTTAAAATGGAAATAAAAGCTAAAAGCTAATACAAACAAATGTTAAATAAGAAGGAAAGAAAGGAATGGAATGGAACGAACGGAATGGAATGGAAAGGAATAAAAAAGAAAACTAAAAGGGCAAGAAAGGAAAAAAGAAAAAAGAAAAATTCAAAGGAAAACACACACACACGCACACACACACACACACACACACACACAGCTTCCAAACTTCTTTTCAAAAAATATAAATACAATTATAACTTTACCTCTTACTTTAAGGTTACGTGATTCCTTTTTTCTATAATCTATACTGTATAATAATCAAAATCGCAAATCATAAGTTCATTTTTTTCTTTTTTATGCAAAATGTCCATAGGGGCTTTCCAGTCAGCAATGCATGTAGATAATATCTCTGATCAAAGCAGCCATTGCCCAGCTCAGCAAATTCCATCATCTTGATCAACCACTCCTCTATTGTGGTTAATGCTGAATCTTTCCATCTTTGTGAATACAATAATCTCACTGCAGTTATCATATATAAAAACAAAGTTCCATGACTTTTAAAAAACTGTTTTCCCATTAATCCCCCCCAAAATACAAGTTGTCTCAATTAATCCTTAAAATTCTCTGAATCAGTGTATATATTTGAATTTTGTAGAATTTTTACACATCCACGAACATGTTAAAATATCTCTCATTGTTGTTCACATTTCCAACATAAATTTGAAATGTTTTTTTACAAATATATACAATTTATCTGTTGTCATATAACAATAGTACATCATTTTATAAATAATCTCTTTAAGATTATAACATAATGTAAATTTCAATTCTTTCATATTTTCCCATTGGTCCATCTATATATTATAACCAAAACCTTAGCTCACTTTGTCATACACTCTTTCACTTGTTCTTCTTCTGTTTAAAATTTCAATAAAGGTTTATACATTTTAGCAATTACATGTTCACAATTCTATTTCAAGTCCAATTTTACAGTGTTCAAAACTATTAATTTGTTTGCCTACTTTGGATATTTTTAATAACCTCAAATAAGTAAGCCATTGGCAGTTATATCCCTCTGCCACCAATTCTCTTTATTTTATTTTATTTTATTTTTTATTTCTCTTCTAATATCTTAAGCTACGTTAGCAATTTATTTTTAGTCATTGTTTCAGGTCTATAAAATGTTTCCTGTGCTGAGACCCACAGGAGGAATTTGGCAACACACTAGGTTTGTATCTATTCCATATTTTCGACATGGCACATCTAAAATAATGATTTTTAATATCCATAGTAGCTTTGATTTTATCATACCACAAATATCCATTCCACTCAGATCTCAAGTTGTGTCCTTCTTAACTCCAAGAGCCTTCTATTTTTCAGTAGTACCTACTCTTTTATCCAAACAAAACAGGAAGCTGAAAAATATAATTTCAAATCAAGTAAACTCAATCGTCCTCTTTCCTTTGTAATGTTGTAACACCTTATATTGAACTCATGTTTTTCCCCCTCCCACACAAATTTAGATAATAACCTTCTGCCACTTTTTAAATGATGCATCAGTTGTCAAAACAGGTATCATCTGAAACAAAACATTGTTCAAGGCATTCATTTTTATCACAGAAATTTTCCCAGCAATGACAACTGTAGTTTTCCCCATCTTAACGTTTTTTTTAAAACTCAATTCCTTGTCTTAACATGGTTATTTTGAAATAACATACAATACATATTTATCATAATGATGCCAAAATATTTTACTTTCATCTCCATCTTAGAACCTGTTTTATTCATCATCATTTTATTCTGTTTAATCTTCTATTTTCATGTTTTTGGTAACATTTTTGTCTTCTGTTTATAGATCTCAAAACATTCTAATACACCCAATTATTTTAGTTTTCCCATTAATGTTTCAATTCTTTATAAAGGACCTTCCTAAGCCAATATCAAGTCATCAGAAAAAGCCCTTAATTTATAAGTTTCTTTTTAAATCTTTACTCCCACAATCCTCTCATCTTGTTTTATATTTCTAGTCGGTATTTTAACAACCAAAATAAACAAGAGAAGAGACAGTGAGCATCCCTGTCTTGTTCATTTTTGTATCTTTCAATATTTTGTTATATCTCCATTAACACTTGCAGATAGGCCTCAACATATGACCACAATTGAGTTCAAAATTTCTGTGGCTAAGCAAGATAGTTATTAAGTGAGTTTTGCTCCATTTTATGACCTTTCTTGCCATCATTGTTAAGCAAATCACTGCAGTTGTTAAATTAGTAATTACGCTTGTTAAGTGAACCTGACTTCCCCATTGACTTTGCTTGTCAGAAGGTTGCAAAAGGGGGTCACACAACCCCGGGACACTGCAACCGTCATAAATATGAACCAATTGCCAAGCATTTGAAAATTAATCAGGTGACCATGGGAATACTGCAATGGTCATAAGTGTGAAAATTGGTCATAAGTCCTTTTTTCAGTGCCAATGTACTTTCGAGCAGTCACTAAATGAACTGTTGTAAGTTGAGGACTACTGTATTTGTATTTTCTGTGAAGTATAAATTGACTCTAAACTTACCCATTTTATCAAATTCTCTGCAAACTTCATATCTTCCAAAACTTTAAACAAGAAAACCCAATTCAAATTGTTAAAGGCCTTCTCTGCATGTACAAAAAATCAGTGTGGTTTGTTTTTTTATTATGTTGCTCCAAATATTCCAAAATGTCCAACACATTTCTAATGATTTAACTGTCTTTTTACATAAACACCCACATCGATCCTCATAAAAACAGTCTTGTAAAACTAATTTCAGTCTATCATTTAGAATGCTCGTAAATGTGTTGTAATCATTATTCAGTAATGATATTGGTCTTTCACTGTAAATATCTTGTAGTCATTATTCGATAATTATATTGGCTTATAGTTTCTTGTTAAATCTGAAAGGTACTTTTTCAAAAGGCAACTGGACTTTCTTTGTTTTTCCTTGAAAACGTTGCACTTCTCATCCAAAAAGCTTCTTCAGTTTGGGACAATCATGACTTAGTTGACTGAGAATCTCCAAAGACATCTTTCTTGTTAAATCTTGTTGCTCTTTAGGTATTAGTGCTACATTGGTTTCTTTCCAATCCTCTGGTGTCTTTCCTCTCGTAAGATAGAATTTATCATATTTTTCACCCAATTTTTTATAAATTAAATATTGCCTGCTCTTTTCAAATTCTAAATAAAAAACATTCTCTCAAGGATCCGAAGAAGCTAAAGAAATGAAGCTTGTGCAAACTTGTGTCCATATAGGCTGCATTAAGCTGTGAGCTTGGTTGAAATCCCTTAACTCCTGGCCGCTCAAGTTACAAACTAACCACAATAATCCCAGTTCCTGCAGTCTATTCACAAGGAATTGCTGTCTGGAGTGCTATTGGGCAATCCATCCCTTGCCTGGAAAGCTTATGCTCATCAGAATTCACTGTCTGGCCACCAGTTTCTGCCACAAAACCATCCCTGCTCCTTCAGAGGTATCTAGTTCATCATAACTCTTCACTGGAAGCCATGTTAACTTCTTCTTTTGGCACAATGATAAATTTGCATCTGATTCCTTTCAGCTCATCCACTACTGTAGGAGAGATAAAATAATAATGTGGATTGTGAAGACCATACTTATTTACTATTATATCTAGCAGGCAGGAGTGAGTTAGTGAGAGAAATGGGTAGGACCAATTGTCAACGCTGCTAACATCGGATGTTCTTGCTTTGACAACAGATGAAAAAGCAGCCATTTTCTCTTTTCCCCTTTTCTTGCTTTTAGAATTATTTGGTGCAGGGAGGGGGGATTGGGATGCGAGCTCAGTTAGCCATAATAATAACTCTGCTGTGAGAACTCAAGGACAAACTGGGTCCAGAGCTGATAACGTTTTGGTGGGCTGAAGAGCTGGGGAGAAAGCCCGTGCTATAAGCTTATTGGGGAAAGTGCTTTATGACAGGTTATTGATGGTGGGAATTGTACTTTGAAACTTTATATCCAGGGGAGGGGAATTTAGTTTTGGGTTCAACTATGTAGTGCCGATACTTTGTTGACCGAATAAAAGTTCGGCCTCGAAGTTCTTTTGAAGGGTTTCATCTGTTGGAACCATGACAGATTGGAGAAGTTTCCCCCTTTTTCTCCCTTGCTTAACTGTGCATCTTATTTCATTAACTTGAATTTGAGGAATATATTGTCAGATATTAATCATGGACATGGATTGTTCACCTTTAATATAATATCTAATTTATTAGCTGAACCAAAAGATCCAGCTTATTTGAAGCTCAGCAGAAATATGTAGAAGTGCTGTTTTTATTTTATCAAAATGGTTTCCCTCTTACTTTCTTTGAATCTTTGATCATTATTTATATTTATTGTTACAGTTTCTTCTTAAGCCTTTTTGATTCAACTTATTTGATGTAATTGTCTGCATTTTTGCTCCTCTCTTTGTTGGGAAGCATGGCGACTTTTTTTAAAAGAATATCTTTATTAAATTTCAAGAAAAATCTTTAAAATACAAACTAACGTAAAAGGAAAACGGGTGGAGAAAAAAAAGGACAGGTTAAAAAATGACAGAAAAAAAAAACATGAAACAAATATATAAAACAAGATGATTTCCAACTGTTTCCAGTACAGAGACAATACAACAACATTTCTCTAAATTCAGATGAATAATACTAATACTTAAAATCAATTTTTAATCAACATTAAAAATATTCATATTATATATTTCATTTAACCTTGCTCTAACATATAATAAGCTATCAAGTATGAATAGTTGGATGTGAGGGCGATCTGGCTGCGACATCTGTCACCCCATTGATTGCCAGGGTTGATTCGGCTGATCTGGCTGACTAGGCGGGTGTCCCTTTTCTCCCTCACCGCTCCATGTGCGTCCCTCCCGAAGCTGCGTGCTCGGTGGAAGAGGACGACCATCCCAGATAGAAGGAGTGTACCAATCTTCAGTCAAGGGTATACGATAGCTGCGCTCCCCTGCTAGAACCTCCAAACAAGCTCAAGTATGAATAGTCATATAATTAAAAATCCCAAATATTTCTCTAGTCAAATCTAATTTAGTCTTGGGAAGCATGACAACGTTTTAATTAACCCACAAAACCCCACAGTTAAAATAAGCCGCTATAAAATGTTTGTGAATAATCCAAGTCCTTGCACTATAGTGAAGAGAAAAAGTTCAGGGGTAGAGTGGTTGTGGGAGAAGAGTCACTTTTAGAGGAGTTGTTCCATGGTTTCATTTTACTACATGTGGGGGCTAAATGGTTGTAGGAAGAAAAGGGCAATTGTGCAACTCTAGAAAACTTTGACAATATGATCATGTCCCAACGATACCCAGGAATCTGGTACTGAGTGGGTAACTTCTCCCAGCTGTGTTCAATTTTCATCATCACCCCACTAAAAGTGCTACAGTCCTTTCCAAAGTGCTACAGGCCCTCTTGAAATTTATAGCCACTAGATTTCTGGGGGGGAGGGAAGAGATTATTTTTTAATTAATTACACCACTGCAAGCGATTTCTTTTTAGTTCCTTTGTGCTGCCTGGCACTAGGATGGATTTTTTGCATATTTCTATGAATAGATTTGCTTAGGCAAGTATACTCGATTATGCAAATACAGTTCCACAGAAAAATGCCATTCCGGGGATGGTGTTGAAAACAAATCAGCGGAGTGGGGAATCAACAGAGAGCTGGCGTACACATTTACAGGCAAGCAGTTTGTACACCGTTCTTCTGCTTCAGGAAGCAGAGAATCTTTTTCCTACCACAGTAAAAGTAAGCAGTAAGATTGCAAATGACCCCTTTTATACAAGATGTTTCTTCTTCTTCTTCTTCTTCTTTTTGGTTTGCATCTATTGTTCACTGTGCTCCTGAGTTCCCAGGAAATAATATGAACAATATGAAGGTGTGAAGGTGATACATGAGAACTGATCTTTGCATTTAGCTAGGCACCACCTGGCCTCAAATGTAAACATTTTGAGATAAAGGAGAATAATTTCATTATTATTTATTTATTTTCTAGAATGACTGCCTAGGATGATCCAGGCTTTAATAAAGAACCCTGCAACGCAAGCCTGTAATACAGGCTGTGTTCACACAATGTTATTCTAAAAAAAAAATTAAGCCATTGTTTACTGAATATGCATACAGCCTGTGCTGCTTTTGCTAAGCCATAAGGCCTTAGTGGTCACTGGTAATCAATGTTAAGTCAAGCAGGTGCACTACCATATAGGCACTAGAAAAGGCAATAGGAACTATGGCTGGACAATGTCTGAGGAGTCAACATTTGTGACTTTCTTGGAATAAGTCTGTGACCTGTCTATAAGCAAAGGAATTCCAGAAAGTGTTCCCCTGGTCAGATCACTATAATCCTGAACATCTGGATCTCTTTCCTCTCCAATCTAGGTAGTTTTTGAAGAAAAACAGAATAGTCAAAAAGTACTGTTTCCTTTAAGTTGAGCTTAACTATAATTTCATGGACACATGTTGTTTGCTTAACAACAGAATAAAAGCCTTTTTAATTGACATTTTCTGGATTTTTTTTTCTTCTGATTTAACAGCCAGGATACTAATTGGCAGTGGGAATATCTAACTTAATGTTAGTATAGTTTTCTGACAACTCAAGGGAGGGTGGGTAATTTTCTGTGGTGGGGAAAGGCCCAAAGACATGGGGCAGGTCTAGAAATTTCATTTCTGTGGTATCATGTTCCCCACAGACACATATGAGCGAGACGGAGGTAGAAAATAGGAAAAAAGTAAGTAAGGCCCTCCCTACTATGTCTGCAGTGGTTCGTATGACAATTAGGTTTTTTTCCCCCCCCATCTGGGAAATGAGAAGGAAGAAACTGATAGCCTGCCAATCTTTTCTGCAGTGGCTGGAAGGACTCTTAAAATGAATGTTTTCTTTTATCCCAAGGATCACATGCTCTTGTTCTCCTTTTACTGAAGAACAACGTGCAGCCCATCCTACCTTGAATCCTACCAATGTATCACCTCCACATTAGATTACTTTGGTCTTCCATATGGCCTGTTGACTCTATATAGCAAGACTTTCAAGGTTTACCTATATTCTTTGATACATGATTTAAAATGCTCTTTTGCACTTATCTATTCTCTGTCATTTCAAAACCAGCAATAAAGGGGAAGAGACCATTTCAAATCTGCATCTAGCTGTCCTTTGAACTAGACAAGCTTTATTTCAAATTAAAATCTCTGTCAAAAACCCGACTAATATTAATTCACACTACAGGTAGTCTTTGTCTAGTAGCAACCACAACTGGGATGAGCAATCCAGTTGTTAAGTTGTCTCCAAGTGAAACAGTAACTGGACTTATGATTTTATTTCAGCTTTCCTTTGCTTTACAAGCCTGCAAAAATCATAAATGTGTAGTTTGGTGGCAAAGTAAGTTTTTGAACACTGTTATAACTGCAAATGGTCATTAAATGAGGACTATGAGTAACAGCATAAGCACATAGCTGTTTATCTGAAAGTTAAGTCCAGGAAACCAAATCTTATGGCCTGGAAATCAAATCAGAACATCACACAATAATCAATGAGTTACTTTGGAAGTATGAAAGACTTGTGTTGTTTTTCATTTGCGTTCAGATATAAGTATTCAAAAGAAATGCAGAATCTGAAGCTGACATGAGCTTACTGTAAGTAAAAGTTTGCTCTAAAATATTTTTCAAAGGAAGTTTAGGAAGGAGTAGATTCAACTTTGCTCCTGGGCAAAATGACTGCTAATAGCTGCTTTTTTTTTTTGCTGTGTAGTCTTTTAGAAATTCATTATGCTTATTTGCTTTTCCTGGGATAACGCAGGCACAGTCTTCCCCATAGGACACCATACAGCACCACTTGAAGATTAGTGTCACCTTGTTTACTTCTCTTGTTACTGGCCAATTATAGCAGTGCACATGGCCCGGAAAATTACCTTCCTCCTTATTCTAATTCTACACTTCCTTCCACACAGCATGAGCCCCAAGAGCTGATGGTAATCCCCTTCAGTTGGCTTTCTGCCAAGAAATTATGTCTTTTTATAGATAGGGGTGTGGGGTGGGGTTATAATGATCAGATATGCAAGGCTGCATCTACCAGACTTTGCACCTAAAACCTGATTTCTACAACTGGCACATCATATTTCCAGCTGTTACGCATGGTCCAGCCAGTTGAAGAAGTAAGGAATAGTTCTCTGTTCTGTGGGAACAGACAGATAAAGATAAACAGATAAACCAATCCAGGAAATATGTTGGAACGTGACCTTTCCATGCATTTTAAAGTGCAAACGATGCAGATTTATAGCAAGTGATGTCATGTACATATACCAGTTAGTGGGCATATGTGGTACATTATCTATATCACATACCAATGAGGCAAGCTAACAAAGAGGCATTTGGCAAAGTTTAAAAGTAGGATGGACAACCTTTCAATAGCTAGAGGAGACATCTGTGGGGTGGGTGACTGTCAAAAAAATGGCAGCTGCAGCTGCACAATAAAAACTTTGTCCCGCCCCTTTTTTTTACACGTGTCACAAAAGAGCGGGATTTCAGTCATACTGTTTTGGTTGCCATTTTGATGCTTTGATCACTCCTAGAGCCACATTTTACATCTTTTGGAAAGCCATGATATGATAAAATGGAAGGTTACGCAGAATGGGTAAAACTGTGTCAAGTATATGGGCAGCGGCAGGATTTCTGAGTGTGTTTTTCTCCCATGTTTTTCCCCTTTTGAAGGATTTAGGACTGGATATTGCTTGTGTAAATAATGTTGTTCCTCACACAAATATCTTTTGCCTAAGGCCCCCTTAAGCCTGGCAATGCCATGACCTGGAATGGCTTATTCACTCACCCACTAAGGAAGTTAGCAATAAAGTGAACACCTACAGTATATGTGAATTGGTTGTTATATACGGTGGATGTCTCTACCTTGTAGTAATGTTAAAAAGGCTATACAGGTAGTCCTCAGCTTACAACTTCAACTGAGCCCAAAATTTCTGTTGTTAAGTAAGACATTTGTTAAGTGAATTTTGGCTCATTTTACGACCTTTCTTGCCACAGCTGATAAGTTAGTAACCCAGTTGTTAAGTAAATCTGGCTTCCCCATTGACGTTGCTTGTCAGAAGGTCACAAAAGGTGATCACAAGTTTTTGGGACACAGTAATGGTCATGAATATAAA